>NC_056746.1:200660327-200732827 GCF_019279795.1 Protopterus annectens | reverse complement strand
TGGCATTCAGTTCTTCTCATTTTTATTGTTAAAAAGGTAAATGCATCCAATTTATACAGCATTTTGACAAAGTAATAAATAATTACTCATGGAGCAATCATGGAGAAAATTTAATTAGCTCTGCAACATCATTAGAAGTCAGAAGTCAGAAAACTCACTACTGTGTTTGAACAACTATAAGACTGACCATCCACTTTTGATCAACTGGACTGAAGTACTGCTTACTGAAAGTTAGTCCTTTAACCTCTATAGCAAAGTCTAAACAATGATGGAAATATATAAAATAAAAAAATAATGACTTATTTTATTTCATATTTGGTATTCTGGTAGACGTATACTTGCCTGTGTCCTGAGCAAGTAATACTGGGGGATGACCTGTTATACACATGGACATAATAGAGCTCTGTACTGATGAAGAGAGATTTCTTTGTGATGGGTTTTAAAGTAGAAAAGAAAGGGGTTAATAATAAACAGTGAAATGCAATCAAAACAAAGCTAATTTCAGCTCTGGACTTTGGTATTCTCCAGAAAGATTCATCTACTGGTCATTAATTCATATGGGCCTCTAGGACATGATGTACTGACACATGAACAAAAACACAATGCTTCATATGTCTAAAATGATCCCTAGTTACTCAACCTGATCATCATCATCATCATCATCATCAGCCCCCCTTTTTCCCATTTTCTACATGGGGTCGGAATATCATGTTAACTGTCGGCAGCTCTCTCGATTCAGTGCCACACTCCTGCCTTCTTCAGCACTCATGCCTGACTGTCACAGATCTTTTTCACACAATCCATGCATCTCTTTTTTGGATGTCCTCTCTTCCTCTTACCTTCTTCCTGTCTGTCCCAAATCTGCCTCACCGGATTGTCTTCTGCTTTTCTGCACATGTCCAAACCACCATAATCTGTTCTCTTTGATCTTTTCTATGCCTATGTTCAGTACCCATATCACCACTCATGAATTAATTGGAGTTACCTTGGCTTCTGGTCTTATGTCCTCATTGCTTCGTCTGTCCCACAGTGCGCATCCTACCACACTTCTCAGGCACTTCATTTACATCACCTCTAGCTTCTTCAACTGTTCTGCCTTTACTGCCCAGGTTTGTGTACCATACTGTAGTACTTGTTGCACCACTGTCTTGTACATCTTACTTTTCAGCTTCTTTGGCATTGTTCTGTCATACACTACACCAGACACTCTATGGCAGTTGGCTGCAGCCCCTCTGATATTAGCTTTCACCTCATCATTCAGACTTCCCTTCTCCTCAACAACCCCTCTCAGATACTTGAAGCTGTTTACCTGTTCCACTATTTTTCCTTATATCTCTATTCTCAGCATCTTCTTATTTCCCCAATTTGCTGCCATTTACCACTGTTACTCAACCTGATGCCACTGCCATACCAGTTTAGAACCTTATCAAAACAGCAGGTGTCAAGAGGGATGCATTGTGTGGCTCATCTGTCATTTCAGACATACAGTTTAACTTCTGACTACAGAAAGAAGGTGGTCAAAGGCAAATAATACAGCCTTGACTGTTAGAATTGATGGAATACATCCTCCCAAAGAAAGGTAAAAAAAATATGGGCTAAAAGTAAGAACATGTTATATGATGTAAGTGACCTGCATGACTGTCTACATCTTTTTATAAAAAATGTTGACTTGTTTCTGCAGTTACTGTCTTTGTATTTAAAGAGAGGGAGGATAGAGGAATGGTGAGGATGCAAGGAGTAGAGGTGGCGAAGGTGGATGAGTTTAAATACTTAGGATCAGTAGTTCAGAGTAATGGTGAGTGTGTAAGAGAAGTGAGGAAGAGAGTACAGGCAGGATGGAGTGGGTGGAGAAGAGTGTCAGAAGTGATTTGTGACAGACGAGTACCAGTAAGAGTGAAAGGGAAGGTCTACAAGAGGGTACTGAGACCAGCTATGTTATATGGGTTGGAGACAGTGGCATTGACAAAAAGGCAGGAGTCAGAGCTGGACATGGCAGAGTTAAAGATGTTAAGATTTGCACTGGGTGTGACAAGGGTGGACAGGATCAGGAATAAGTATATTAGAGGGTCAGCTCAGGTTGGAAGGTTTGGAGACAAAGCCAGAGAGGCAAGATTATGTTGGTTTGGACATGTGCTAAGGAGGGATGCTGAGTATATTGGGAAAAAGATGCTAAGGATGAAGCTACCAGGTAACAGGAAAAAAGGAAGGCCTAAGAAAAGGTTTATGGATGTTGTGAGAGAGGACATGCGGGTGTTGGTGTGACAGAGCAAGATGCAGAGGACAGGAAGAAATGGAAACAGATGAACCGCTGTGGTGACCCCTAATGGGACAAGCCGAAAGAAGATGATATTATATTTAAATACAGAGAGATACTAGCAGAAGGCATTTAGTTTATTACACCATCATAAATGTTGCAGTAAACTCTCTGTAGCTGTTTCTGTTGTTTGCTGCATCCTTTCTCATCTGCTCTAGTCACCTCTGAGCCCCTGCTTTAGAACTTAACACTAACATCTGCAACCAGCAGTAAATGCTGTGGTTCCACCCCTCTCTCCAAGAAGTAACATATCTCCCTTTAAAAATAGTTCTATATAAGTACATTGCTGAGGAATAATAAGAAGAGTGAATTCCATTTCAGTGGGTAGGATTCAGAAAGCTGGTAGTTAGTGAAGTATGGTGCTCTGCATACCTCTCAACCGTACTGAATTCCTCAGTAATACCAGTTCTGATTGGGGTGTCACAAATTCCCGAGTGGCCCCTTTACTCCCAGGGTGCCACAAATTCTCAAGTGGCCCTTTTATTCCTGTTTTTTTTAAGTTGTTTTGTATTATTTTTTTTTTTACTGTTTTAGGGTGTGATTGATGAAGTCACACTGCTGGTTCCTTTTTTCTCTTGAATGTATTTGTAGTACAAGACTGTTAGGTACTGAATTTTTTTGTTTAGGAACAGATAGGTGTGTGTGTGTGTGTGTGTGTGTGTGTGTGTGTGTGTGTGTGTGTGTGTGTGTGTGTGTGTGTGTGTGTGTAAAATGCCCTAGGTACGTATGGCTGGTAGGTATAGTTACTCAAACTCAAACACTGTACCAGAGGTACAAAGAGCAAGAGCCTAAGTTCAATACCAATATCACCACTCATGAATTAAGGAGTTTTTCAACTGTCCAAAGTTTCACAGAGTGTTTGGCTCATCCTTTTAGTCTGTTCCTCTTAAAATTTGTGTTTTTCTGGCAAATCAGTGAGAACTGAATTCACTCAATAATGATAACCATTTAAGTTTCAGTCTTCCTATAGTTCAGAAAATGCATAGATTGGCAACACAAAACATTTTATTCTAGCAACTTTCTAAGATTATACAAGCATTGTTTAGAATGTGTCCCTGGTTTTGGGCATTTACCCCCCCCCCAATAAATTTTGGCTTTTTCCAGATTTCTTATGCTGCATAGTTCTTCAGGGGGAGAGAAGTTTAGTGCTGCTTATGCGAAGTCGGTTTGTGTTAGTAGCACAACAGGTACCATACTTGCTTTTGATGCAGAAGGCTTTGGGTTCTACTCCTACAGTATGTAGATGGATTGCTGATTCTGTACTGTGTTGTACTTTTAAAACGGGTGGATGCTGCAATCCTGAGCATGTCCTCTTTGGTGGATATATCTCGTAACTGTATGAATCTGTTATCAGTTTACAATCCATTCCCTATTGCAATATTACTAGCTTACAGTACTATTTTTAATGTAACATAGGCAATTTATTCTTCAAAGGCAACAGGCACTTTATTTGTAGATGAAACAATGAAATATAAAGTTGTTTGCTAGAAGCAACCTCTTCATTAGTTACAGATCTCTTTAATGTGGAATTATTTAGATGAATTTAGCATTTTCTTTGAATGTGGGTTTCAATGCTATTTCCATGAATGTCAGTTTCAAGGTTTGAGAAGTTTTAATGCTAAGTCTTTTTTCATTGTGAGACTGTATAGCTTTGTTTAACAGATGTCTATTAGTGTTTGTGCTATAAAATGTAAAATAAAAGTTTTAAATGAAATCCAAATAATCACTCACTGTAGAAGGCAGTATGCACATTACAGTGTTTATGGTAAATGGGGCAAAATAGCCAAGTAACAGAACATTGGAATGGCTGCAGGGAGGAGGGCTGTGTATGGGGGTCTCATTCCACCATGATTTTGTGAGTGGGGAAGGGCGGCAAACTGAAAGACAGCCCCGGGCGGCACAAAATCTAGCTACAAAACTGATCAGTAGGCCATGGAGAATGACTTTTGTAAGTCCTAGCAAACTATAATATTCTTTTGCTAAGATTAGAATATTGCCTACCATTAAATGCCCTACTTTTACCACAAAACCCACATACTGCAAATCACCAAAAACAAAATCCTAAGGTTCATCTTCTCCCTTCCCAGTAAACATCATTGCTACGCATTTCAAAATAAAAAATGGTTACCATTTACTACAGGATCTGGGGCCATACTTTGGTTGTCTGTTCTTTAGTTTGCATTTGAAAGTTGGTATCCCACAATTCCTCAGGTGTGGGTGGAGTTACATGATTATGCATGCACATTTTATGTTAATCAGCATACAGATTTGTACCTATTTTTCATGGGCCTTTGTCCAGATTTTTGATGTTTCCAGGGTGAGAGTTATGGTGCTCTGTAATTCTGGCACTCAGTGTGAAAAGAGCTATATTCTCCTTTGGATGAGATAGCAAACCAAGGTCCTATCTGCCTGGAAGGGTGGTAGTGTGGGTACATGTAAAAGATCCCATGGGCACTTATTGAAAAGAGTAGGAGAAACTCCCTGGTAACATGGTCAGAATTTCCTCTTGTCAGCAGGAATACCACATCAGGTCTAGCCTGAAAAGAGGCCAGTGACCTAGTGGAACTGGCCAGGTCAACGAAGCATAAATATTAAGTAAATATGTATAGAATCCTGAAACATAGCAGGAATTCTGAGACTCAACAGGTAAGATTACGAACCAGCTGCAGTACAGAGGGCATTCCATTTGCACTAACTGATTCCAACTCAGATATAGAATGATACATCTGTCAGTGCATTGCAATATGAAATGAATGACGTACTGAGCACCACTGTTCCTTCCATGAGGACTATGATTGCCACAGATAAAGAAACTACACTTACAGGTGTGATAGCAGGTAAGTTACACAGCAGGCAGGCACTGTGCATCCTGCAGAAGAAGGTAATACAAGAAGTGCTGGGTAGGGAGAGATACATTATTTAAAGGGTGCACTGAGGAGTTGCAGGTTGTATGTTATATAGTGTTGGAGGCACTCAGGGAACACTTTATTTAAAGGGTGCAAAGCAGTACAGGCTGTGTACCCTTTTGTTAGTGCAGGAGGAGCTGGGGGACAACCTTCATGCTCACAGGGCATGAGGCACAGTAGGACAGTGTTATACACACTGTTGCAGAAATAGCACACACAAGGTGCTCAATGGGTATGCATACAGAGCAACGTAGGGCAGCACTGCGAATCCTACCACAGTGTCTGGATGCAGTCATATGACAGCAGTCTGGAAAATTCCATAAAGAAGATGGCTGTCTACCATTAAGTACGCCTAATATTTCTATACAGTAAAGAGGAATGTAAATAAAAAAAAACTGAATTTCCTTGTGCTAGTTACCAGTTTCTGCAAACTCCTGCTCATTTCCATCACATTAGGTCTTCATACTCTGATGTCACAAAAGCACAGAATCCTGAAACCTTATTGGGTAGTTTTGAAGTATACTGATTTAAACAGACATCTGGCACCAATGAGAGTGGCTAGGGTGATATTGTACAGGAACTTGACATAGAATTAACCCAGTTTTGTGTGTGTGTGTGTGTGTGTGTGTGTGTGTGTGTGTGTGTGTGTGTGTGTGTGTGTGAGTGTGTGTGTGTGTGTTTGTGTGTGTGTATGTGTATTAGGTTGGTAGCTGGGAGATCACAAGCTGCACTTCCATAGCACACTCTTCTAAGTTAATGCAGATTCTTTAGATAGTTTTGATATGCTGTACATCCATACCCAAACTGCATTTCCTTAGTACTGTTATTCATGCAGTGTAGCTCATTTTTGTATATAATGAATACCAGCTATCTGTTTTGTGCACAGTCCCAGTACACCATTGAATTGACTGCTTGCTTTTTTCCAATATTTCTTTGTACACTAACACCATGCAATGCATAATGTTGTAGCACCCAATGTCTACAGACACTGTGCTGAGTCTGTAACTTAAAAACAGTATAGAGGTTCAAAAAGAACAAAGCATTCACAAACAGAGATTCTGAGAACATGATAGTTTAATGCAAACAATGAGAAATGGCAGTGTCACATGACACAGCTCTCACTACGATAATCTCTTATCAAGCAGTCAGTCGATCAATTCTGCTAATCAATTCTGCAGATCAACAGCAACAGCAATCAAGCTCAGTTTTAAACCTTGCTAAAGTTGAAGCATGTCTAATAATATGGGTAGCATACTCCAAGTAGTAGCTAAAACAATAGCATCTTTTAGCAAATCTGATCAAAACAATTCTCATCCTTGCAATTTTGTTGTGTACAAAGTGTTGCATCCCAATGGTTAATGTCCCTTAAACTGATATACTACAATTATTGCACTTCACATATTGACATATTTCTCTCACTTTAGAAATAATGGAATCTCCATTCAGTTTGGTACAGCATCCAACATATCCTAGTGATACGCGTGTAACATGAAATACATTTCACAAAGAATAAAAATTCAGAATGTATATTCCCATAATGTTACAAGTAACACAATAATAATAAGTAATGCACTTATATGAGATCAGTTGGCATAATGGTTAAGATCTTCATCTCCCATGCTCTATGTACAAGGTTTGATCCTATCCTCTGGCCAATGGCTTTATAGAGTTTGCATGTTTTCCCTCTGCCTCTGTGGAGTTTACCCCACCTCCCAAAATCATGCTGAGTGTTTCCACCTCATACTCACCCAAGAATGGAGATGTGGGCAGCAGTGGGTGCCCTATAGGGGAAAGAACTGTATAAACCAACTGCTTTGGATATCAGCTGTGGCGCACAGTAATCTCAAGAGAGGAGAACATGGATCACCGACTGCACACCATGTCAGGGCTAGCCATTTGACATTTAAAAATTTTCTCTCAGTGATTCGGTCATATTGACTAATGTCATCAGAAATGGTCCTGTGTTAAGTGGGTTGAGAACCTGGCCTATTCCAACCTACACCAGGGACCCATGCTAATGGTTTTTGCCCCTACTGGCTAGGGTGTGGCCACCATAAAGCTCACCAGCTCTGAGTCAATAAGCTGCTGGCTGGTCACTGTCCAGTTGTCCAGCTTGGGTTGCCCATTGAGAGAAAGCTGGATGTAAAACCAATCAATCTGTCAAAAATGAACTGAGAAGTGCTATACTCAGTGTAGGTTCAGTGCAGAATCCATCTTGGAAGAGGCTGACATAATGATGAGGAGGAGGCTGGACATCCTATGTATCCAGGAGACAATATGGAAGGGCACTGCTATTAAATTTGTGATGACAGATCGTAGTGAATTCTATTTATAGGGCATTGTAGCAAAGACACTTGGCTTGGGATCCAGAGTATTGTGGTGTTGGAGATGCTTCAGAAGACAGTGAGAGATGTCATCAGAATTAGTGACAGACTCATGGCAATCAGACTCCAGTGTAATGCTAGGGCAGTATTCATAATGTCACCCTATGATCCACAGCAGGATTGTGACAGTGAGGAAAAAAGTGCATTCAGACAGCAGTTGCAGGGCCTACTAGATAAAGCAGGGCAACATTAATTGGTGTTTATAATGGGTGTCCTGAATGCATATATCGGAACAAAGAGAACAGGATATGAAGACTGTCTGGGTCCACGTGAGTGGAACAATAGTAATAAAGAAGGAGAGGCCATTCTAGACTTCAGTCTGGTAAATGGCTTGGTGATGGCCAAAACCTTATTCAGCAAGAGAGACAGTAACAAGATCACATACAAGAGTGGCCAACATGCAACTCAGGTAGACTTCCTCCTAGTAAGGAAAGGGCACTGAGGTAGAGTCACCTTTTGCCATCCCCAGTGAAACAGTTGGCCCACAGCATAAACCATTGGCTTCCACAATAAGCTGCAAGCAGTGGTCAAAGAAGGCTCTAAGATCAACAGGCACTAACATGAAGACCTGGAAGCTGACTGGAGAGAAAGTAGAGCAGTTCAGGGAATTACCCAGGGCTCTAGCACCACAGGAAGAAGAGGAAGTAGGTGGAGTTGAAGAAGAATGGCAGCACCTCAAAATAGTATGTGAGAGGAATTTAGAACAGATAAGCAGCTGAGCCAGGTATGGAAATAAGGTACATAAGAAAAGCAGGTGGTGCAATGCAAAAGTCCAACATGTAATCAAAATAGAAAATGGGACACAGGAAACACATACTAGGCTAAGAAGGAATACTTGGTGGCTAAAAGGAAACTAACAGAGGAGTTGCAATAGCAAAGAACAAGGCATTAGAGTCACTCTAGCAGCTTCTGGAAAGTGACTTGGTAGATGGCACAAAGAAACTCTATCAGGTTGTAAGGAAAAGAAAAAGATAAATGACAGTCATACATCTTCATAAGAGATGCCAGCAACAACCCACTCACCCGTCCACTGGTAACAAAGACAGAGGGAAAGACTACTTCTAGTACCTGAATGAAGAAAACCCAGCAGAAGCTGTACTGCTCCAGACACAGTCTATGATGAAAGAAGAAGAGCCCACTCTGGAATAAGTAAGAACAACACTAACAAATGAAGTCAGGGAAAGCAGCAGCCTCAGATGTGGTCACAGCAGATACGAAAGAGATGTTGGGTGGCAGTCAGGAGGAATGGGTCCTGAGGCTACTCATAGCAGTATGGAGAGAAAGGTGTTTCCCAGGTGACTGGCTAGTATTAGTGTACAAGAGCAAAGTGGACAGCCACAACTGTGGGCAGTACAGAGGTATCAAACTCCTGTCACACTGCATGACAGTTCCAGAGAAGGTAATTAACTAACAAATATGGAGAGTTAGTAGGAAGTAAGTTAGAAGATAAGGTTTTCAGATTTAGATCAGGATGCAGCACAACTGAACCAATGTTTGCAGTGAGACAGATAAATGAAAGAGTCTGAATGGGCTAAATATAAGCTCACTTTACTTCATACTGGTGAAGGATTATTTAAGCAAACAGGTTACAGGAGGCAGATCAACAAAGTTCCTGTAAGCAGACAACGTGGCATTACAGGCAAATTCTGAAGAAGAACTTCAACCAAGGATAGGGAAATGAAATGTAAAACTGAAGGCTCATGGGAGGAAACCAAGTACAAATAAGACAGTTGTAAATGCCGCAAATGGGGGAGAACAGAATAAGCTAAGAATTGAGACAGAAGGGAAGATAGCAGAACAGGTTTCCAGCTTCAAGGATCTGGGAGGGGTGGTTGAGGAGAAGGGAAGTCTGAATGAAGAAGTAAAAGCTAGAACTGGAGGTACTGCAACAACTAGTGTCAGGGGTAGTGTATGACAGGAGAATGCTAAAGAACCATAAAAGTAAAGTGTACAAGACAGTGGTGTACCAGTAGTACTGTATGGTACAGAAACTTGAGCAGTAAAGGCAGAGCAATTGAGTAAGCTAGAGGTAGCAGAGATGAAGTGCCTGAGATGGGTGGTAGGATGCCCACAGTGGGACAGGCGAAGAAATAAAGACATAAGAGCAGAAGCCAAAGTAGCAGAGAAAGTCAAAGAGAACAGATTACGGTGGTTTGGGCACGTATAGAAAAGCAGAAGATACTTTGGTGAAGAAGATTTGGGACAGTCAGGAAGTAGGCAAGTGGAAACAAGGGCATCCAGCAAAGATATGGATGGATGGATTGTGCGAGAGATGACCTAGGACAGTCAAGCATAACTGTCTAAGAAAGTTGGAGAGTGACATTGAATTGAGAGAAATGTGTCTATATTATAACAACGAACGATCAAATGATCGAACATTGTTATATAGAACTCAAAAGTTTGAATTCACAATACATCGAACTACCAGAACAGTGATTTTTTTTCCCCAGGGAAAAAAAATCACTGTTCCCCAAAAAAAAAAAAAAAAAAAAAAAAAACACATTCAAACATTACATAAAGTGGAGGGCTTCACCCACACACCCCCTACTTAAATATACCAACTCCGAGATCACACTACAGTGCCGAAAACGGCAAAGTGACAGAAGCGGCCAAGCGACTTCTTTCTCAGGGAAAGAATTTGCTTATATGCTACTTCATCATTTTGCATTTTTCGACATTTGAAGTTTGACCAAGATGCATTTGACAAAATGCAGCTTCGGTCTTCTGACAGGAACCTGAATATGTAACTGTTCTTTTAACAAACCTTACATCTACCATTCCGAATAATAGTGCTGACTTTAGCATTACCAGTCACTATATCATGAATAGGTGGTACTGATTTCAAACTTGGTGATTACATTTAAATAGTGTGATTGTTGTCCTGAGGGTTGTCGATAATCATGACTCAGAAGGTACTGGCTTCACTCCACTAAAGTCATATTTAGCCAATAAGCCATCTTGAAGTTTATAATCAGTTCCATTATCAACAGTAGTGATTATGCTCTGCACTGAGGGGATGTCAGAATTATTTTGATTCTTTCTGCAGCATTCTGTAGTTGAGTCAGGTAGTCTCTATAAGTATCTTCAGGGGGGTTGGTAGGGTGGCCTAATGGTTAAGGTGTTTGCCTTACAAACACAAGGTGCAGGGTTTAAGTCTCACAAGGGATAATTGGCTAAGCTTAAAATGGCTCACAAGGGCAGTTAGCTTAGTACTAATCTATGAATCTATAATCATAATGATTACTGCTTTAGTAGCCTTAGTTACTGGGTTATATCCTGCCAAGTATAAAACAGACAGCCAGCTTCCAAAGCTTCAGTGCACTTTCCACATGCCCAGTTCAACAGTCAGCTCAAGCTGATCTGCCTAAAAAGACAGGTTTGGGTGCAAAGCCCTTCAGCCTTTCCTGTCATTAAAGAAAGTGCTCCTCTGCAGGTTTTTGAGGATTGACTGTCAGCTTGTTCTATCCTTTGCTCAACAGACAAGTTCCCTTTGGGGAAAAAACATCCACATTGAAAAATTGTTTTGTTGTACTTTCCTGTTTAGGAGAGTTATTTTTAGGCTAGGAGTTTTTGTTTAAAGGACTGTCACAAATCTTCACTCTACTTTTAAATGAAACGACACTCTTTCCAATAGTTTAAATGTTTAAAGTAGCTGAAAACCATTTTTCTGTGGAGAAATTGTGTTTATTTTACTTTTTAGGCTAGCAAAGTGTTTTAAGATAAGGTAAAGTATTCCCCAGCAGGTAAACGAAAACCGTTGTAAAAAGCACACAGCAAAACAAATGTAACAAATGGTTATCCGAAGCACAACTCAAAACACCATTCAGTATGATAAAGAAATAAAAACATTTTATTAGCTTAGCGCTTTCACCACTGATGTGGCTTCATTGGACCATATTTTATAGATGGTTTGATGAAACCACATCAGTGGTGAAAGCACTAACCTAATAAAATGTTTTTATTTCTTTATCATACTGAATGGTCTTTAGAGTTGTGCTTCCGATAACCGTTTGTTTGTTTCATTTGTTTTGAAGTGTTTTAAAATGCTTTGTGCTGGGTTTTTGTGTGAAAAGAGGACTTCTAAAGACTTCAAATTTTTTTCAGACTTTTGTTGCTTGTTTTCCCTGGGAAAAAGGCACTATTTTCAGTTTGACCATCAATCAAACTACCAGTCCCTTGGTCAGTCCTTCTTCCAGCCACAAAAAGAAAAAAGTTTTAAGAAAACAACATTTATCTCCACAGCGGGCTAAAACTTTGCCTCGGCCACAGGTGAGTGACTTTGCTGTGCCTAACTTGTTACTCAGACCACTCATCTTTTACCCAGGATCCCACTGGTGTAGCACTTGCAGCCACTATGGACATGATATCCTCTACTGCTGTTGGAGTCCCCTCAGTGGGCAAACTTGGAGAGGAACAGGGAGGAATTCCCCTATTTGCTCAGAATGTTGCATCCATCCCTGGGGGAAGGTGCTGCTGCCATTAGTAGCAGGGTCGGTCCCATTCTTCCTGTCAAAAAAAGAAAGAAAATTTAATATGTACCTACTCTTCCTCAAATTTCCTTACACAGGAGTAGATAAAGGGTCTGGCTCTGTGTTTAATTCAGGCTATTGATCATTCTTATTAGGTGGTTTCTGGTAAAAGAAAGTGGGATTCATCTTTTCCTGAAGACATTCAAAATTCTGAATCTGGACAGAAGGATGAAGGGACATATACAGGGTGTTCAGTGCTCAGCTTCTGATTCTCCCTGTGGGGGGGGGGGGGTTCTCTTTCTCTTAGACTATTTCCTAAATGTCCCAGAGTTTTTAGTGGGAGGACACTGAAGTTTCTCAGTCCCTCAAAAAATTCTATGAGCTGTTACAGAAGGGATTTCCTGAACCATCACCCATTTCCCCAGTTTTGTGAACTTTGGAGGATGTGTTTACCACTGCTTGTAATTTTCCTGATAGTCGGCCAGCTAAAATGTCAGGATCTATAAAGTTCCTCAGTCTTTTAAGTTTTTATACACACTTCCCAAGCCTGACTCAGCAGCTATAGCTTAAGCTAATCTTACTGCTGCTAAATATTTAGTTAATTCCAATCCTTTGTCATAAGGATGGGAAGATTATTGATAAAAAAAGTGTATGGTTTTGCATATTAGGTTTTCAGAATTTTCAATTGTCAAGTTCATATGTTAAAGTTTATTCTAACTGTGAAAGTATGAGGAATGTTTAACATGCAGTTTCTCCTTGTGAGAAAAAAATCTGTTTTAAATAATTTAGCTTCTTCCATTTTACAAGTCACAGCTCATCGCTTAACAGTGTGTGTGTGTGTGTGTGTGTGTGTGTGTGTGTGTGTGTGTGTGTGTGTGTGTGTGTGTGTGTGAGAGAGAGAGAGAGAAACATATTTGATACTTCTTCCAGGGCTATGGCCACTAGTACTGTTTTGAGGTTAGCCTGGCTAATATGTTCAAGGAACCTTCCAGTAGATGTGAAAATGAGATTCATTAAAGCCAAGTGTGCCTCCAGGCATGTCGCTCATCTGGTTAAGATAAAACAGACAAACAGTTGTGGGTTCGGTTCCACCAGCTTTATTACATACAAACACATCATGTTTGAGGCTTAGTAACAAACTTAAACTTATAAACAGACTGAGTACTGCACTCATGCATGTTAACACTCTGGCTGTTCTCTCAAAATGGCACTGCTGCTTGCACGTGCACTCTATTTATACGCACGTGCCCGCAGTTTGAAATGCTTCTTAAAGGCACAGCACACACACTGTTCTACATCCTCCCTCTTTGCGAAATAAGTCATGCACAGTAATAATGACAACAATCATTGATATGCAATTGTACAGAAATAATCCTTTGACATGCAATTATACAGAACTAATTACAAATGAAACAATCATGGCCAGGTTGCTGTTTGTTTTACATTAGTCTTAGAAATATGACCTGATTATATGACAAAAATTAGAACTGGGTCTAGCAACAGGTACTGTCTTTAATGAATATTCAACTTCATGGATATCTGGGACATCATCAGGAATGGGAATAGGTACTGAGACATGTCCTTCAACAGGAACATTGTCTGGGTTGCTCTGAGATCAAGAGTCTGTATCACAGGTACAATGCTGTGATATCAATTCAGACACCGCAAGAAGATGCTTTTCATTTCTTCTGTATTCTATACCCTCACATTCCACTAAGTAGGATCTCGGCTCGGCACATATACCTCTCACTTGACCAGTTTGATCAAAACCTTTCACCATTTGCATCCTCATTATCTCTCATTCTTTTAACGGACAAAGAAATCTTTTCATTTTATCATAGCTGGACTTCTGAAATGAATGCTTTTTGAATAGTTGCACATTGCTGTGGTGTTTTCAGCATTAGGCGCCAACAAACTGGAACTGATAGGCATGGTTGTTCTGGTTTGCCTAGATAAAAGTCTCTGAGCAGGTGAGCCAAGTAAATTGTCACAGGGTATATTTCTGAGATTAAGCAAATTCAAGAAAACATTGGTATTGTTATACTTTGACCTCTATAGTAATTGCTTTGCACTTTGTACTGCACTTTCAGCCAGGCTGTTTTACTGGAGACTGCTCGTAATATGGAGAAAGTCCGACTCTTTTGCAAATTTCTGAAATAACTGATTGGTAAACTGGGTACCATTGTAAGAAATAACTTTGTATGGACTACCATGGACTGAGAAGTGATGTTTCAACTTAGTAATAACAGTACTGGATGTTAGTTTAGGTAGCAGATCGATCTAAAACCAGTTTGAATAAGAGTCTACCAACACTAAGTAATTCTGATTGTTCCACTTGAATATGTCAGTGGCTACTGTTGACCAAGGTAGTTCAGGAATCTGGCTTAGCTGAAGTGGCTGTTTTTTGCAAATGCGGTTTAGTACTATTACATACTGAACAAGATGAAAGCACTTTATCATTGTCTTTTGACACAGAAGGACAGAATACTAGTCATCTAGCCCTTCTATTGGTAGCTTCGGAACCTGAGTGGCCGTGATGCAAAATCTGGATTTACTGATATTGTAAGGAAGTAGGAACAATAACGTTAGGACCTTTGAAAATGATACTATCTTCCATCAACATCGTATCTCTGTAAGGAAAATAGGGTTGCACATCTCTTGGTACACAAGATTGCTTTGACGGCCATCCAGCATTGAAGTGGTTGAGCTTTTGCAAAATTAGATCAGTCTTTGGATAATCTCTTAGCTTATCAAGTCTTGTGGTAGAAAAAATATGCACCTCCCTGACATTGAAGTCAAAATTTTCTGCATCAAGCTTTTCTGTGGTATTTCTGGGGGATCTGGATAAGGTATCAGACAGATAAAGAAGTTTGCCTTTTGTATAGACCATTTTGAAGTTGTACTTTTGTAATCTGACCATCATTCTTTGTAGTCTTACTGGAGTTGTATGCATAGGCTTCTTTAAAATAGTGACTAGGGGTTGATGATCAGTCTTGATCTGGATAGCTCGGCCATAAATATAATCATGGAACTTCGAACATGTGAACACAATTGCCAAAAATTCCTTCTCAGTTTGAGCAGATTGCATCTCAGTTTGGGTAAGAGTTCTAGATGCGCAGGCTACTGGTCTGCCCTCTTGAAGAATAACTGCACCAAGACTGAACGTTGAAGCATCACAGGAAAGAATTATTGGTTTGTGGACATCATAGTATCTCAGCGTAGGTGGATTAGCAATTTTATGTTTAAGGTCATCAAATGCTCTCTGGTGTTGTTCTAACCATGACCAGGCAACATTTTTGCATGTCATCTCTGTTAAAGGTGCTGATAATTCACTGAAGTCTGGTATAAACTTGCCCAAATAGTTATGCATACCAAGGAAATGCTGTAAGGCTTGGTCATTGTCTGGAGCTGGCATCTCAAAAGTGATTGTTTGTTTGGAAGGATCTGGTCGTAAGCCTGTACTGCATCAGTGAAACTGGAACTAGGACATGTGCTTATATGATGGACTTCTTTGGTAAAAGAAAGCAGTTTCCTTCTTAAACTGTCTCTGAGATCTAATAATGACTGCACAAGTCTTCTGACTACATAAAATTGCAAACTGTATCTATTCCCAGATGAATAGCATGAAAGCACTACTGAGCCTTCGGTTTGAATCTCTTCACCTTCATAAGCAACAAGCTTCTAAGTTGTTCACCAAGTATACTCAAGCAAAAGGTTCTGTTGACATAACAGTGCACTTTAAATCAGTATCTTCTTTGAGCTCCGTGGGTTTACCATTGATCAGGACAGTACAAAACACTTTGTTTTTTGCCAACAAATCTACTGCATTAACCTTTTCATCGAACACTGATACACCATCTACATAGAAAGTAGAGTTGCAGCTTTTTATATGATCAACTTGCTTTTTTGAGTGACCTTTCTTAATAAACAGATGAGGCTTGCTTGATTTACAAAAGCTTTGAAAGTGGTTCCATTTTTTACACTTGTGGCATTGCTGGCCAAATGCTAAACACTTTTCACTTTTACACTTGTGATTGGCACCACAATTACGACAGTTAACAATAAGACTTGACTTGGGTTCCAGAGATTCAAATATTTGTTTGAACTGTAAGGTGATAACTTCATGTTTTTTAAAGGCTCAAGCTACACCCACTGGGAGACGAAAGAACACACTCAAAGGATCTGTACTGGAGGGAGGGAGTTAAATTCCTCTTTGCAGAGATTTAGTTTTTGGTTCCTCTGCTGCAGAGGTTAGAGGTCATCAAACAATGTGATGAAAGGGGTGAGTTAATACAGAAAATCTGTAAGATTTTTCAGCCCTCCTTTTCCAAATTTTCTAAGGAATTCTCTAACCACTCATCCAATTATGGCGAAAAAGAAAAAAATAAATGCTCTCAACCAAATGTGGGTAAACCGAAGTTTAACAAGAAATGTCAGTGAGTTCCAAAAACAGTTTAGGAACTTACACTCCCCCAAAATATAATCAAGGACAGTGTGAATTTCCACTTTTCTCTTTGGCAACAGATATTCTCAAAAAATGGGTATTGAAGATCATTCAAGGTTACAGTTGGTAGTGGGAGGAAATCTATCCTTTCCAGGAGGTAATTCTTCATCCACCAGACCAGAATCCTTTATTTCCGCTGGTCCTTCAACACACACTGTCCCAGGGAGTGATACAACCAGTTCCTTCTGCTTCCAAGGTTGGGAAAGGTTTTTATTCAATAATGTGTTTTAATGTCAAAGAAAGAAAATGCTTAGAGACCAGTTCTGGATCTTTCATTCATAAACCTGATTGTGTTAGTGTTCAAGTTCAAAATGCTGTCACCTCACAAACTCTAACCTCTTCTTCCTCATTTAAATTTCTTGGTAATGTTAGCTCCAAAAGATGCTTATCATCACATCCCTATTCATCCAGACTTCAGGTATTTCTTAAGGTTTTGTGGATCTCAGTTCTGTGCCTTACCCTTTGAACTATCCAGTGCACCAAGAGTGCTCACAAAGTGTCTAGCTCTAGTTATAGCTCATTGTAGGCTACATGGTATCCACATTATTCCATGTTTAGACAACTTGCTTATCTTTGCAGAGTTTTTTTTTCAAAGTGTCAGAAATCTGTCAGGTGGGTGAGAAATCTCTTACACAAGCTGGGATTCCAAGAGAATATTCAAAAGTCTTTTTGTGACTCCTTCACACAGGACTGTGTTCCCGGGGTGTCATCTAGACACCTCAGTTCAAAGAGCTTTCCTTCCACAGGAAGAAAATAGACCTATATCTAGATTTAGTTATAAGGTTTTCCACTCAGATTTCATTCACTACATGGGAATACATCAGGATTTTATGTCTCATGGCATCTATGATTCTTAAGATACCATTGACAAGACTCCACGTGAAAAAGATACAATGGTATGTGAACTCCCTTTGGTCCAGCACCAACAACCTTTGTCTTTTCAACTCCCAGTGCTGGGAGTGTCAGAAGAGAAATCCCTTCGTGGAGACAGCAAATATCCATAAATCCAGGTCTCCCATTCTACCACAATCCTCCTAAGCACTCAGTCACCAAAGAAGCCTCAGATTTTGCTTGGGGTATAGTTTCAGGAGGGATAAAAGTCAAAGTGTGTCGGACAACAAGGACATACGCAAGCATATAAACATAAAAGAGATGCTTACTCTGATCAAGGCACTCAACTTTGAATAATCTTGGTCCACTGGATCTCTTCAAGTAGTTATAAAGAATACCACAGTCATGTGGTATAACAACATGCAAGGGGGAATCAGGTCATACCTCATTTGCAGACTAGCCATGTTAGCTTGGGATATAACTTCACAGCACAATCTCAGTCTATGCTCATCTTACACTCCATCAGAGCAAAACTCTGTGACAGACAGAGTAGGACCCAGACAGACCCTCATCCATGGAAACTAGAATGGGGGGGTCTTTTTCCCCTCAAGTAGACCAATTTGCCTCCTTTCTGAACAATTAGCTGGCAACTTTCTATGCCAAAACTTCATGCAAGAAGACCTGGAAGACAGATGCCTTTTCCTTTCCTTGGACAGGAATGTTCCTGCATGCTTTTCGACCCTTTCCACTGATATCCAGAGTACTTCTGAAAATTCAGAAGGAATCTCCCAGCATTATTGTGGTGACTCCCTTCTGGCCCAGGCAACAGTGATACTCCTTTCTTTTGGAAATGGCCATGGCCAATTACCACAAGCTTCCACACAGAATGGCTCTACTCACACAAGATCAGAGGTGTTTGATATACCTCAACCCCAATCAAGTTCAAATGACTGCCTGGATGGCAGGGTCTTAATTCCCTGTTTAGGACATGTAACAGGTATTAATGGAGGCAAGAAAGCTGCTACTAGAAAATCATAAAACAGAAAAGATTTTCTAGTTGGTGCCAAGAACATAACCAGCAGCCATTCAGGGCTAGTGTTTTTCTAGTTTTATAATATTTCTGTGAGTTACTATCTTATGGCCTTTCTTTTTCCTCTGTCGAGGTTCATTTATCAGCCATTTTAGCATGCCTGTCCATGAATCCTCCACTTTCAATGCATTCTCATATTTAAATGTTTTGGAAAGGGGTTTTACATGAGAGACCACTCCTTGGAATCTTAATTTTTTGTTAGATAAGCTAACACTTGTTTCTTTGAACCGGCTAATCTGGCTGACTTGAGGTTCTTAACATGGAAAGCTGTTTTACTAATTGCTCTAATCTCTGCAAGAAGGGTATGTGAGCTGCAAGTTCTTGTGCTGAGTCAGCCTTATCTCATTTCCACGTAGACTGCTTTTTTTGAGAACTAATCCTTCTTTTATGCCTGAAGTAGAATCTTAGTTTACTTTAAGCCAAGCTATGCATCTCCCCATTTTCTTTCCTGACCTTAACATTTCAGGTACTGTCTAGACAGAACTAAATCTTTGGATCACTTTGTTAACTTCTTGTGAAGGTAAGAAAAAGGGACAACCTGTGTCAAAACAGACTGTTTCCAAATAGTTGTTTAAGCCTATCATTACCCTTTGTTATTTGCACCACAACAAGACTAATTCAGGCAGAGTCAAGGCCCACTCTACCAGGCCCTTAGCTTCATCGATGGCTTTTTAAAAAGGGCTGGATTCTAGAAGTTTTCCTAGAAGCAGCAGCTTGGTCCTCTGTACATACCTTTACAAAGCACTACAAGCCTTATTCCTTCTCTGGGTCTTGATCAGGCTTTGCCAAGACCATTCTCCGGGACACCCTGGACCTTTCCCATTCCACCTTCCAAAAGCTGTACGCTAGGGCAATCTACCCATATAGCAAAATGTACAGCAGCAGTGATCAATATGATGGACATCGTACAGTTCTGTTAGTAAACTTACCATAACAGTAGACATTACAGTGATTACTGCTGCAGTAGCCACTCTCTCTCCCTCCATCCTCCTTTGTTTCTTTTGAATATATTATTATTATTATTATGCAAGATGTGTATATATATATATATATATATATATATAAAACAGATATAAAAAGTGTACACACTGCTGTTAAAATGCCAGCTTTTTGTGATATAAAAAAATGAGACCACAATAAATCATTTCAAAACTTTTCCCACCTTTAATGTGACCTATAACCTGCACAATTGTTTTATTTCTAGCTATGTTCTCTCAGAGGCTCAGCCTTTCTCTTTCACTTCACAGGAGAAGTGCTTAGCGCCCAAAGCTGTCTTTTTAGTCAGGTTATCTTTAGTCACTTGACAGTTTGGCGCGTGGAAGGTGCCCTGAAGCTTTGGAAGCTGGCCGACTGATATATCTATGACAGGATATATTCCATATAGCTAAGGCTACTACAGCAGTGATCATTCAAACATCTCCTGTTATGGTAAGTTTAATTACACTACTGTGCTTTTCTTCCCCAGATCCTATTATTCTGACCTTGTATCTACCAAGATCTCAAAGTTTTCTTCTTAAAATATTGCGTCTTCATTAATTTCTTTATTCCCAACATTTTCTGCTGAGAATGGCAATTCAGCAACAAAACAGCACTTCTAGGTCTCACTTAGATAAATACTTCTTACGCTCCCCCAAGTGCACACATTTTAATGTACCTGCTGGATACATAAAACCTGAAGGCTTATATTGAGTTTACAGATCATTTTTTTATTAAATTGGAATAGTGTTCTCTGGATAGAAATACATTTTTGACAATCTAAAATAAAAACAGTCAACAAACATTATTTACAAAGTATTGCAAAGCAGTCAGCAGATGTTATTTACAAAGTATATCATATTAAGGAAATACATGTTTTCAAGATATTGTGAGTATAATCAAAAATATTATATTAATACACTTGTATAGTATCCATAGTGGACAGAGTTATGATTACATACTTCAAACTGTAGGTGCATTTGCATAGTTTGTTACTTGCCAGGTGATATTTTAGGGTGGATTTGAATTGTTGCAGGTTATTTATAAGCCTGATGTGGATTGGAAGTTTGCACTAGAAAATAGCTAGTCACTTTAATAATTATTAAATCTATTAACAAAAACTAGTTAAAGTTCTGAGAATCTAAGGGTTCTGTGTGGTACATGCCATTGGAAGAGGTTTGACAGCAAGTGTATTTAAGTGGATAGTGAAGTACTTAATGGCATTCTCACATCTGATAAGTTTGAAATAAACTTGCATATATATTGTGTAGTGTCTAGGATTTGCTTTAAAGAACATTTATCTGATGGTGCTTGCATATTAATGATTGCTTTCATGTGATCAGAATCTGGTTTAAGCCTTTCAGATTACAAATATGGTCCACATACTAGAGTGAAATTGCACAGATTTATTTTTAGACTATTATGTTTTAAAGTCTTTCTGTCTCATACTTTCTATAATTAAACAGACATTGGTCAGATTCCATTTTTTTTATCCAAGGCTAAAACATCACTAATGATGATCACTACAACGTCAAGCAATATTATTTCCACTCAGGGGTGTTGAGAGGTCTAATGCCAATCATTTGTTTGTTTCTTCATTTACTGGCAGAGGTCCAATGCCAAGCATTTGCTTGGTTCTTCATTTAATATTTGCAATGATATTCTCTCCAAATTAGTTATCATTGCTGGTCAGTAATGTCTGGATTGTTGGATTGCTGGTCAGCTATTTTTTGTTCTCTTTTTGTTTTGTCAAGCTGCCAGTCAAGGCATATAAAGTTATAATACTAAACATCAGTATGGGTCTTATGAAGAGGGTGCAGTGGTTGGTGAGGGCAAAGAGTGAATTTGAGGTCCAAGTCATGCGACTTTTAATTCAGTGACCTTTATTTTCTTGCTGTTTTATGATTTACAGTGCTGTTCTTATTGCCATTTGGGATAATTGGAATTATGTGGCTGGTTTGCTTGGAAGGAAAGGAGACTGTCCTTTTGTTATTGTGTCCTGGGACTTTGTTATAATAATGGGACATAAATTGCTATCAGATGAAGAATTTTGAATTCTAGTGAAAGTTTGCCGAATGTCAAATGCTCCATCTTTTTTCAGGTTTGGAGGAAGCTACGCATGTTGTAAAATGTAATAACTTTATTTTATTGTACTGTTAATGTGCTGTCTTCTAAGCCTGTTTATTGCAGCTAGATGCTGCCATTGATTCAGCATGGCTTATGAGTCAGTTTATTTTGATTATTAGCAGTCTATATGGTTTAGGTATTGGGCATATTTTTGTCATTCGTGGGTATAGTAAGAGTGATTACTACCTGATTTAATTCTATGTTTTAGTTATCATTATTGCAGCATTGTTTCTCTGCTTGGAGGGCATTATCTATGGTAAAGGTTATACATTTATTTCTGTTGTTAATTTGATTTCTATAATTACATAACATTGTATGAGTTTTTTATTTTGTAAAGTGCTTTGGAAATAAGCACTAAATTAAACCTTAAGTTGAATGTTAATACTGATTGGAGCCTAGCAACCAAGACTTAATGAATGCACTTCCATTAACAGTGTCCTAAAGTTGCAGGCAGCAACGTTGTAAATTGATTTTTTTTATTGTAGGTATTGCACTGAAAATTATGTGACTATTTTTACAACACTATTTTGATATACTACTATGCATATTTATTAATAGTTATTAATATACACTCATATGCATTTTCTATCCCATTTTTATTGATGTATTTTTATTTATTATTTCACAAGGTTACACAACTTGTTTTGTTGCAGTACTTAGATACATGGCTTTAACACAACAAAACTACCATTGACATAATGGGATTTCAGGAAAGTTACTAGAGAAATAATGTCATGTGATAAATTATGTTTTTTTTAAAATGTGGTTAGTATAAGATGGTTTATTTAGTTTTGAAGACATCTAATAAATTATAAAGATAAAGGTGTTCAACCTTTTATCAAATAAAGTTTTTGGCAAAAACATTTGTTGATGCTTTGGTTAAAAATCCAGACAGTCAGCTAATTTGCATGATATTTGCATACCCAATTGCATAACTAAAGTATAGCTAAAAATAAAGTTTCAGTTAACAACATCTGTTAACATTGTGTTTTGTTTACTAAATTAAACATACAGCAACTACTGAGATGAGCTATTTGTTTTTGTACAGATTTTAGCTAGACATACCTACTACTGTTTAAGAGTCTTTCCAGATTTTCAATGCTTACTGCTTAAGAGACATTGCTGAATATAGAAAATTCCTTAGCGCTATAAGCACAGTAATGGCCATGGTTGTTTTTTCTATGCAATTTCAAGGCTTTTATCACAATACATATGCCAGTGAGCCTATTTAAGGGATTGTCCTTGAATAATACTTTTATTGCATTGTACTCAAGAACATGGCTGTGCTACAAATGTCACTGATTGTGCACTTGCATATGTACCTAAGAATTGCATTGTACATGTGTGGGTATGTCAATGACCCCACTGGGCAGGTGGATAAATACATTTTACTATTATGGCTCATACAGTTGCTAATCAAATGTGGTTACCATGCTGTGGTTGCACTCCTGATTTTGGTTCTGTTCACACCCTAACACCATCCTTCTACACCATGTATATACGAGCAATAATATAGTAGCACCATGGTATGTCCCAACATGTGCACAATGTTGCTCATCATGTGTCAGTAGTAGCAACATGTATCAATACATATGTGCAACAATATTTCTCTTGAGTGGGGCCTGCTAAGCAGCTAAAGGTTTAGAAGACACTGAGGGTGGCAGGGCTCCCAAACGGTGCTGTAAGGAGACCAAAATATTTCTATACCTTAGTACAGACACCACTGGGTGCATCTGCTTGGGGACTCCATTCAGAGTCCCCTGTATAAGGTGGATGCTTGCCACATTCTTGCCATAGTCGTAAGAGCTGCTTCTAGCATATGTCACTCTGGTGAACAGTGCAAGTTCCACTACAGTGACCTCAAGAGGTACTATCTAGTGCTTCCACACCAATGGGATGAAGAGGTCACAGAGAATGCCCCAGAGATGTACTTGAAGTATGCAGGACAGGTTAATTTTAGTGCATTTTACTCTTAAGCAAAATGGCCCTTTCAGGATATATAAATCATGTTCTTTTTCATTTTTTGTTACCGTTTTTCAGCTCCTAAGCAAATAGACAAGAACCAGCTCCTATTTTTGGAGATGTATGGAGCATCTCTGCAGATGCAGACCAAGTAGGATTACTGTTCTGTTACAGTGAGGTATTGGGTAGGCCACCAGGCTGTTATGGTGAGGTATTGGGTATGCCACCAGGGTGTTATGGTGAGGTATTGGGTATGCCACCAGGGTGGTATGGTGAGGTATTGGGTATGCACCAGGCTGTTACAGTGAGGTATTGGGTATGCCAATAGTATACTACCTTATGAAAATTATGTTGTGGTAACTGTAACAACCATAGGTGACACATTACATACTGCTGAACATTCCTTCTCTACCTATGCTCGCTGAAGACCTTAGATGCACACAGAACATGTTAGTAGGTGCCATGACTTCACAACGGCAGACAGATGCCCAGCAAAGGAAACCCTAATAACAGGTCCACTGCAACAATGTCCCACTCATCCAAAGCTGTTGAGCCACTAACACATTCTGGACATTGCCACAAACCTAGCATTTCTACAAAAGTCAACATATGTGCCTCCTTGGGGTAATGTAGGTCAGGAGGTGGTGGGGAATGGAAAGTTCTTTTTGGTGGTCTCTAGCAGTAGTTCACTGGAGGAGGTTGTTGTCACACCTTCTGATGACACCACCATTAAAACCCATTATGTTATCCTGGAGCAGCTAGAGGAAGTTCTGACAGAGTTGGTGAACTGGTGGCTTGAAGCCCACATTGCCTGCCTGTAGAATGTCCTTATGTGATACTGGAGTTGGACCACTGCCTGGCACTGCCAGTGTGCTACCTGAGGCAGGACCCAGTGGAAGAAACAGTCAAGGAAGAGAAATGACCACTCCCTGGTTTCTGCTCAAGGCAGTGTGTGCAAGGTACTGTAACCCCAGTCTATCCCCCAAGCATGTTCTCCCCCTTCTTTGTATGTCACCTCATTTCCCTGTTTGCAATTTAATCCTCTGCAGCACCAATTGACTTCCCTGTGGCAGTAAGTGTATATCTACGGTGCCTGCCCCACACTTTCTGAAAGGATCTCTCCTGTTGGTGTTTATCTGAGTTTTGTATTTATTCATCTGCTTGTGCATCCATCCCTCTGTCCTTTTTCTTTCCCTGCCTTGCCTTTTCATACTTCCCCATCTACCCTTCTTTAAAAAGGAAAATAAGGACACCTGTCTCCCCCCACAAAACATGCATGCCCTTTCCCCCTCCCCACTCCATGACTTTTCTTTTCAGTGTCCTTCTGAATTCCTCTGCTTCCTCTTCCCCCTTTCTTGACTTCCTTGTGCTCCCATTTCCTCTTAATTTAAATGAATAAAACTGGTAGGGAGTTTCCTGGGACCCATATATTCTGCTGTCAGCAATATTGGAAGCATCACAAAGTTGCATTTCTGCACGGGCATACTCACATGCATGCTACATACCCAGTATTGTAGCTATGTTACAATTATGCATTTGCTGACAATATCATTTATGCAGTCAAATTTGTCAATTAGTTGATAGTCAGTTTGTTAAATACTTCTTATTTACTGGATACTTACCTAAGAGCAGTGTTGAGCTATTCAACATCATTGTGTTATTAGACATGTTACTGAATAACAGGCATAAACTAAATCAGTAAATAAAAAACACCAAGCTTTGGGTGATTTTTTTAGTTGCTATGCATCTATTATGATTGTTGCATGTTTGAAGTAACATCAGGCTGCCAAATAGCAATTTTTGAAGGTTTCACTGACACAAGTAAAGACGCTTTTCATATTTTGCTGTAAAACTTTCACTAAAACACATCTGTCGTGGTACAAAAACTGCAGTTCTGATTAATGTGTATAACAGTAACAAATACAACAATTATATTAGGTAGGATGAAAACACAATCTATGTCGAGAATAATTAAATACATTCTGGGACTCTGTAGTTCCGTTTAAGAATAATAAAAGCTCCACGCCTTTCAAAGAAGGTAATGATTTTTCTCATGTGGTAGCTACAAATAACAGAATCAAAGACCATAAATCATTACCTTGCATATTTCTACATTTATCTTTCTTTGTTTTTATTTATTTTTTTGGCTGGAAAGTTGGAGTGCACAAACTATAGGATTTCATTATATACTGCAGATTCAAGGGTCAGAGAAACAATAAAACAGCAGTAGAATAAAATAAGCATACACAGTACTACAAAATAATAATAATAATAAATATCTGCATCGATCAAGAAAAAGGTAGGAGACAAAGGACTTTAAAATCAGCTGATATGCCAGTGTGATAGTTAACATTTGTTGGTCAACAAGTGTCAGAGAATAGAAACAGGGAAGAAAACTAATGAAATCTGGTAAGAGTGCAATTCAAAAAAGATTTTCATGTTTATAAGAAAGATAAAACTGACCCATTAGTAACTGAAAAAACACTCTGTACTAAAGTTCCCATACTTTCTATTGCTAAGGGGAAAACTCATCTGAGGTTAATGCTGGGTGACACTACATAAACACTGAACGCTGGATGTAAAGATGGCATTAATTATACAGTCAGATGCATGTGAACACAGAGGATCAGATGGACTGATGTGTTTTGGCACATACAAGATAAGAAGAAAAACAGATAACTCACCCAACCTTGTGTCAACAGACCTCCAAGGCATTCTTCATTCAGCTTTCAGAGGGAAACACACTGCAGATGTTTACAACTACTAAACAAACTAGAGAATTGAGGAAAATGCTGTTGTGGCAGAGGTATAATGTTCTGTGTTGTATACAGTCAAAACACCGGGAACCCAGCATGGAAAGGAAAGCACTGCAGTTGTTCCACACCGGATATTAGGGGCTTGTTCTACTGAGGAAATGTAGTACGAGAGCGAACTGAGCTATGTATGGATTAAGCTTAATTAGCAAGGGCGTCTTGTAAGACTGAAGATTACAGATTACTCTCTTTAGAGCACTAATATTTTCTTGTGAAAAGCCAGTCCTGTCATAAATGGACCACTGCTTGTTAAAGTACACAATCCATGCTACAAAAAGTAAATAAATAAGATACTGAACCTACCAGGCTGAAAGGCAAACGCTTTATTAACCAAAGATACAGGGAAGCACTTTTGCGATAAACTTATCACTTCATCAGACAAACTAGTGAAAAGACAACCTCCATTTATATCCAATAACAGCCAATCAAGTATTAAAACCAATTAAGCACCTTCTAAAAAACATTAGTACATAGTATATCAAAAATACAAACCTTTCTAGAAAATACCCTAAAGAAT
Source organism: Protopterus annectens (assembly GCF_019279795.1). Lineage (NCBI taxonomy): Eukaryota > Metazoa > Chordata > Ceratodontiformes > Protopteridae > Protopterus > Protopterus annectens. The sequence goes on along the minus strand of NC_056746.1, from coordinate 200,705,935 downwards.
ACAATCTAAAAGAAAAACAATTAAGACATACTAAAAAATTTATAATAAGCATGAGTTAAAATCAGTAAACCATACATAAAAAACTAGTTAAAAAATTCCTATTAAATGCATATAGCAACATCCACACTTAATGCTTCAGAGGGCGTGACTTCAAAAAGGGCTTTAAAGTAAAAACCCCATTTAAGCCGGGTAGTTTCTCAGCATTAAAGAGCAAAATCCATTTCTGCTCAGCTCCTTCTGTCCGATTAAGTCCCCACCTCTCATGCTAATGGCTAAAACCTGTAAAACCATAAACTTAAAGGTGTGTTCAGAGCCACACTGCATAACATGTTGTGCTAAAGCATTTGTATCTTTCTTATTCTTGATATCTCTATAATGCTCTAAAATCCTGTCCTTTAGGCATCTGGTTTGTCTTTCCTATATAGAAGGTGTGAAGATTGGGGAAAGATGGGCAAAGGCTGCTAGCCTAGTCAAATAGAATTTGATACATAATTCTATCATTTGTATATATATATAAATGTAAAATGCAGGCTTGTGTTCTTAAATGAAAGAAAACACTGTAAAGTGTGAACTTCAAGATTGTTGCAATGTTGCCATCTGCTGTAAGGAAAACCAAGCCAAGCATTTCAAATGTTCTTTGAAGTTACAATTATCTAAATGGTGGTGCCGAAACGGCTGGCTGAACACATTCTTTCTATTGTCTTAACTTAAGGAATGATTGCTAGAGTATACATGTGAAATGTCTTTTATTGTTGTAGTTTCCTGAGCAGGTGTTAGCTTGCTAAATAATGCAGTTTGTTGGCCTGGGAACTCCAGACTAAGTGTCAAAATGTGTAATGTGAATACTGGGAAAGCCTAAGTGTCAAAATGATGTAATCTGGGAGGGCCTAAGCAGAGCTGTTTGTTAGTGAGTTTAAAAACTATTGTTGAGAGAGATACTTGTAAAACAAAAACTGACCAGTTCCGTGAAAGGTCCACCATTTATTGAACAAGAATAAAAACAATTGACTTTGTACTAAGCATTTTCACCCATTCCCAATGCTGGGCATCATCAGAGTACACATCAAATTAAATATATTCTTCTTAAATACACAAAAGACACAAAGCCCTCACATTAAAAGCCAATAAAAATCGTGAATCAATGATTTATGCAAAATACCTGTTAAAATGTAAATGTAATAAATTGCTAACATGTACAAAATGTCAAAAATGAGTAAATGTGGAGTATGCAGCACATGCAAATTTATAAATGGTGGACCTTATGTTGCAGTAAAAAATTATAAGAGAACTATTAGATGCCCTGGATTTTGTAGCTGCAACATTAAAATGGTAGTTTACATTGCTACTTGCATAAGTTATCCAACGTATTATGTTGATAAAACCATTAGAAAACTCAGATTACGTATATTAGAACATGTTAGGGATATTAAAAACAAGAAATCAGTGAGCTCACTATATACTCACAGCCAGAAATGTATCAATTTGAAAAAAAATTATTTTTTGTGATAGAGTTCCTAACAATATAAAAGGGGGAGATGAAAAGAATTTATTGGAAGCAAAGAATGTCTTTGGCAATTAAGATTGGATGCATCAGATTCACCAGGCATCAATGAGCATATTTCTATCTCTAGTATATTAAAACACAAATCTCAGTGTATTTAATCAAATCATTTTTTATGGATGGTTAAATATACAAATTTTAAAAGTTTAACATTCATTAATTTATACATAGGTTGTTATAATTTATATATCTACACATATAGTTTCTATGTTTTAAAAAGCGTACATATATATTTTAACAGGTATTTTGCATAAATCATTGATTCACAATTTTTATTGGCTTTTAATGTGAGGGCGTTGTATCTTTTGTGAAATGTCTTTTATTGTTGTAGTTTTGTAGTTTGTAGTTTCCTGAACAGGTGTTAGCTTGCTAAATAATGCAGTTTGTTTGCCTGGGAACTCCAGACTAAGTGTCAAAATGATGTAATGTGAATACTGGGAAAACCTAAGTGTCAAAATGATGTAATCTGGGAGGGTCTTAGCAGAGCTGTTTGTTAGTGAGTTTAAAAACTATTGTTGAGAGAGAGAGAGAGACTGTAAGCATTTTTGACTTGGACCATCAACCCCAGCACTGCTTATGCTCTTTATGTATGTAAGTAGGACTTTAGCACTGTGTTTTCTCTAAAGAATACCTAAAGATTAGAAAGTTAGATTAAGTGTTTTTCTTTGACATCAGACCTGTCCTACTGTATTATTTTATGTTTCTGTGTGATCTCTGAACTCTTAGATATTTCTGTGGTGTAGTAGAATTGTCTTACTGTTTTGTGTTTTAATTATTTAGTATTAAATATTTTAAAAACCTTTACCTGTGGCTGGTTTGTGTAGAGATAAGTAGGCTCTAGAGTACATTGCATATTTATAGAGTTTATTGTAATAAGCCACTCTAATAAGCCTTAGACTGAATAGTCATATTACCAATTGGATAATAATATTGCACAGTAATAATTGGACACCCTTTTAAGGGCCTTTGGGTAGCTGATAAATATTAGCTGGTGGTGGCAGGAATTACTACCGTATAGTCTGGGGAAAAGGGCACAGCCAGAGAATCTGTGTCAGCCTTTCCCAGGAGTGTCTGAAGTTGTATAAATATTTATTTTAAAGTGTGTGTGGAGTGTCAGCTACCTGGGCAGGGGCATGAAGCACTGGTGGGACGGACAGGGTACTGGAGGTTATCTTGCCAGCTAGGCTGAGATCTGGACCCTACAGCTGTGCCAGTGGGGAGTCTTATTGGGGACCTGGACAGCCAGGGAGCAACTAGCCCCAGACTGACTGTGATCTCTGTGTGCACTTAAGGGAAATTGTACTTTGCTGTGTGTATTTGTTATCCTTTCCTCTTCCATGAGATGACCTCCTGGTGTTAGTGGTGAGGATTGAGGCTCCTTGAATGCTGGCCAGGGCATGGTCATCACAGCAGGCATGGCAAATTTGGCAAAAAGCAAACTATGTTCATAGATCTGCAGTCTGCATAAAAGTCAAGTTCTATTCTAAACCTAAGGGTGGGATGGGTATAGACCTGTGCAGCATGAATGTATCTACATGCTGTACACCTTCTGCACACAAAAGTGCCAAATCTACTAGATTCAACCCGTACGTAGATTCAACGTACTGTTGAGCCTTATAACATAAATGCTTCTTAAGATGCACTCACTCGAGACACTCCTTAAAATGGAGAACATCAATATCTGCGCAGTGACTGAGACCTGGTTCAAGACTCCAGAGAGCACCCCTGCACTACCAGGCTATAACTCATACCACACTTTTTGAACATGTAACCTGGACCGGAACATCAAAGGAGGAGGTGTGTCCATATTCATTAAGGATATCCACACCTCCAGGCTAGTTGCTCAGCATAATGCAGCCGAGGTTATCCAAGTGCAACTAACTCTGGGCAAAACTGCAATCCAAATTGTAGCTTGCTACAGATCACCCACCATGCCCCAGGATTCCCACTCCTCTTTTCTTGATGTACTGGAAAATATTAGGGTTCAACCAAACACCCTAATAATGGGCAATTTCAAATACCCCACCATTAACTGAGAAAACTACTCATGTACCAACTCCTTCGCACAACGCTTTCTAGAATTCATAAACTCCAATGCCCTGGATCAACTTATCCACACCCCCACCAGTGGCAACAATATCCTAGATCTAGTCATTACCAATATGAGTTCCACACCTGACATCAACGCCCCATTGGTCCGGTCCGACCATAAGCTAATTACCCTAGATATCCACATCCTGCCTCCACCCCCATTAAGGAAACCATGGTAAAAAATTTCTCCAAAGCCAACTTCATGCTTCTTAAGACAGAAGTGGTGAACTTCATGACACCCATGCAGATGGACAATACAGTTACGACTACTGAATCCTACACAATTGCACTTTATGAGCACTTACATGAGTGCATGGATCGTGCTATCCCAAACAGAACCAAGATGCTATCCTCCAAAAAAAGGAAGCCAATCTGGTGGTCCCCTGCCATAAACAAACTGTACAACAGAAGGAAGAAACTCTTGCAAAAGAGAGTAAAATCCCACAAGTGGAGGAGCTCCCTGGTCAGCCTCAGTAAGAATCTGCGATCCCTCATAAAGTCCTCCAAAGCTAGTTACGAAAACAAAATCACCACTGATTCTAAAGACAACCACAAAGCATTCTATAGCTATGTCAAGAATCTCAATGGCAACACTCAGATCTGCTCTGAGTTACAGCACAATGGCACTAAATATACAGACCCAACTGATATTGCCAACATCCTGGCAGATAGGTTCAGTACTAACTTTACCCCCCTCTCACCCCCTTCTCTATAATGGAAAAATGTAAAGTTCCTGTAATCACGGCTACACAGGTAAAAACCACACTCTCCAAAGCCAAGAACATAGCATCCATGGGACCAGACAACATCCCAGGCTGCGTTCTACATGAACTACAGAATGAACTGGCACCCCACCTAAGTACCATGTTCAATCATAGCCTCACCTCAGGCTTTGTGCCTGCTGAAGGGCACACAGCAATGGTTATACCACTCCACAAGGGGGGAGCCACCATGGACCCCGGGAACTACCACCCCATTAGCCTGATGAGCCTGGTCTGCAAGGCCATGGAACGTATCATCATGGAACTTATAAACAAAGACATCGGTAATCTCCAAACTCTGGATCCCACCCAGTTCATGTTTGTAAAAGGCAGATCAGTCTCCTAAACCTGATAGACTTCTTTGAAGCAGTCACCAAAGCCTTAGACAAGGGTAAGGTGGTTCACACAGCCTACCTAGATCTTGCCAAGGCTTTCAACACCATCCCCCACTCTGGAACTATAAATAAACTCACTAAACTAGGTATAAATCCCTATGTCACAAGATGGGTTGCCAACTGGCTCAATGACAGAACCCACACTGTGAAAGTAGCAGACTCCAAATCCGACTTCAGACCAGTGACAAGTGGAGTACCACAGGGTTCAGTCCTGGGTCCTCTCCTGTTTGGTATCTACTTCTCTGAAGTACAGGCTAACACAGAAGGTCTTTGGCTAACAAGTTTGCAGATGACTGCAAACTAGGAGCCACAATCAAAGCTCCTAACGATGTGGACATCCTACAAAAGGGCCTCACTGAGACAGATACCTGGTGTCAAAGCCATGGCCTCAAGCTCAATGTCAAAAAGTGTATTGTCATCCCATTTGGTAAAAACTCTGCACCCATGAACTACAACATAGGCGATAGTATACTTAACACCGAAAGTGTGATAAGAGACCTTGGGACACAGGTGGACAGTAATCTCTCCTTTGATAATCACATCGCCACAGTAGTCAGGAAATCCTTCTATGTGGCACACCTCATCACAAAAGGTTTCTCATCCAGGAAAAAAGAGGTCATTGTTCCCCTCTACTCATCACTCATTAGACCCATTATAGAGTACAACGCCCCTTTTGGTATGTACCTCACAAGACATCTACAACAACTGGAAAGGCCGCAGAAATACCTCACAAAGAGGATTACCGGCCTCAAACAGATGCCCTATGCAGACCGTCTCAAAAAACTCAAGCTTTACTCCGTCACATATCGCCTACTCAGAGGTGATCTCTGCCTAACATACAAAGCTATGTCAAACCCAGAGCTGTTGGACATGCTGCACTTAAAGAAATCCCAATCCCTTCGAGTTACATGCGCTAGGGACCTAAACCTTGTCACCACAATAAACAGAACATGCTGGAGGGATAGATTCCTGTCCCAGAGACTTCCCATACTCTGGAATAAAGTACCTATCTATATCAAACAAAGCTCCTCATTAGCACTCTTCAAGAATAATCTTGATGATTGGATGGGAAATAGGAAATTCACCCCGGGGATCACCTCTGTGGCTCTGCTCGACAGTGGCACAGGAAAATAATTTTCTTGGGTGGCAAACGCCAGGGTATCTTTTTGGCTGGGCTTGTATAGGCCCCAGGGTTGATAGCCTAGTATCTACCTATGAACCTATGAGATTTGTTGTTTCTAAATGAGAAACATGGTGTGTCACTTATAGTGCCTTTTAATTCATCTATGGTATGTAATGAGCTCCAGTTACATTTAATAATGCTGCAGTAACTATTAATGTCATTCAAGTACTGTAAAGAGATCCTAAATACGTCATTATTCGCTCTGGAAGCATTATCCGTGGTAACCACTCTATCTGTGAAATAAGGCTTACACCTTCCTTCCCTCTCCTTCCGGGCATCAGATATAGATAAATCTATTTCTTCTTCTTTGTAGCCTTTACTTAAAAATTCTAGCTTAAGGGAGCCTAAAGCCTCTCGTAACTGCAAGTCATTACTACGCAATCTCAGCAACCGATAAACCTGACCTTTTAATGCATGGCGTGAAACATGCCAAGACTGTATGCTGTTTTTATGTAAATAACTATTTTTCCCTCATAGGTTTTCTATATACACTCATAAATACATTTCTCAAATCAGTCTTACTGAAGAATAAGAAATATACAAATGCTTTAGCACAACATGCTATGCAGTGTGGCTCAGAACACACAAGTTTATGGTTTTACAGGTTTTAGACATTAGCATGAGAGGTGGGGACTTAGTTAATTGGATAGATGGAGCTGAGCAGAAATGGATTTTGCTCTTTAATGCTGAGAAACCACCAGGCTTAAACGGGGTATTTACTTTAATGCCCTTTTTAAAGAAACACCCTCTGAAGCATTGTGTGGATGTAGTTATACGCATTAATAGGATTTTTTTAACTAGTTTTTTATGTATGGTTTACTGATTTTAACTCATGCTTATTATACATTTTTTAGTATGTCTTAATTGTTTTTCTTTTAGATTGTATTCTTTAGGGTATTTTCTAGATAGGTTTGTATTTTTGATATACTATGTACTAATGTTTTTTAGAAGGTGCTTAATTGGTTTTAATACTTGATTGGCTGTTATTGGATATAAATGTAGGTTGTCTTTTCTCTAGTTTGTCTGATGAAGTGATAAGTTTATCGCGAAAGCAGTTACCTGTATCTTTGGTTAATAAAGTGTTTGTTTGCCTTTCAGCCTGGCAGGCTCAGTATCTTATTTATTTATTTATTTATTTTTTGTTTGCACTTGTTATAGTTACCGTGCCATTTCCTGTGCCTGTTTTTGTTTGGTTTGTTTACACAATCCATGCCTACTAAAGCTGAAAGTATATTGATTGAGAGAGGGATATGGTCAAATGTCAAGGACATGCAATTTTAGAGTTGTATGAGCACAGCATTAGTTTGCAATGCATGCTTTTGCAAAATTTACACTTCTGTAGCTGACTATCAACATTTTATAGAAAATGCAGGGAAAATGTGGTTTGAGGTAGGCAAAATGACACATACACCACATGTCCACTCATGGGGCTTTATCTGCTTTTCTGTGGTTACCTCATATTCCTATTTGCCAAAGACAGTCCCAATATGCACAAATGTGCCCTCTGGGGAAAAAACTTAACAATCGGTGAATGTCCTTGCATTTTAGGAGAAAAAATATTTTCTGCTTTTTCTTTATTACAAAAGCTGTGCTAATACATAGCAAATACTTTGATATGATAAAACAATAGGAACACTTAACATTTTAAAACAAAACAGCTTTAGTTTCATAATAAATTGAATGCAATTCCTTTGCACTGGTAGAGTGAGTGATTTACCCTTTAAAATTGTATATTTTTCATAGAAAATCACCTCTTCTGGCTAGTCCACTGGTGCACAGGTGGGGTGTCAGTATCATGGGAGATCACAGATCAGAAAAAGACTCAGGTGTCTGGAAGAGATGGCTGGGGGATGAAATGAAGCAGTCAATTGTCAGCTGTCCTTTCCCTGGATGTTGGTTAGAGAGGGATCACTGTCTGGGCAGCCTGTGGTAAAGTCTTGAAGCCTCACAGGCCAACTCTCTGAGAAGTGGCACGAAGTTTTGTGCTGGGTTAACAGATGTACATTGAGCAAACTGACATCATGACATGCCACTCTCCATTAGGGAAATTGAATAGCCACTGATGTATCATGGCTTCAGGTAATATGTCCACTGATCTCCATGGGGTACTCCCTCCATAAATCAATGAATCTCACTGCAAGGCCTGTTTCCTGATAATTCAGGTAGGACAATTTAAGGGTTTTCCTGAATGGGGTACCCAGGAGATCAGAGAGTGATACTAGGAGCTGAAGGCCAGCAGTAGGTTATTTACTTAAGGGTGTTAAAAAAGTCCTACTTTGGGATATGAATAGGTGGAAACCCTAAGATGCACCACCACATTAAAGTCAGTTACCACTGACTGTTTACATCCCAGAGGTAATTGTAGCCCTCGCCCCTCCAAGTTCAGACAGTCTGTCCCACATTTCTCAGTATTATACAGATATATCTTGGGGATCACACTTTTAAAGTGTTGTTGTATATTCCATTGTTAAAATAAGAGCCATGGTACAGGAAGCTCAGACAAGAGTAAGCAATTTGTAATATCATTGTCACTTTACTTCATGAAGAAAACTAACCTCTGTGGTGTAACAGCTGGTTCAAGGCAGTATTTACTTTCCCCTGTGTCCGGCCACCTACTGTCTTGGGGAGATGTTGAAGGTCCTTGGTCATTAATTGCATCACGTTTAACCACTGACTCTCCATCCTTGGATTAAAAAAAAATAGAAAATTAAACATAATACAGCCAAGTTACTTATGAGAAAGGCAAACATTTCAGGGTAAACCAATTCTCCTAAATTCTTCTTAATATAAGCAAAAGATGGCAAAATACTGTGTAGTTATTGGTAAGCTTTAAAGAATACAACATATTTTTCACCAAAAGGAAAATACAGTGAAGCAAATTCTAGCCTTCCAAAATTAATGTTTTCCAAAGAGAAATTTAAGGCTTCTTACTTTAATGCTAGATTGCCTCACAGCAAGAGGTTCTCCCATTCGATTCTCAGTTGGAGTGCGGGAGTGCCTTCTGTGTGGAGTCTGCATGTCCTCCCCACGGTTGGGTGAGTGTTCAAAAGACATGCGTAAATGGGCATGCCTTCGTTGAAGGTTGAACATCGAGCTGGCACCTCGGTGTTCATGAAAATATACTGCCAATCATTCGCGGACCGAAGTTCCGCTGTGGCAACCCCTAACCGGGAAAAGCTGAAAGACAACAACAACTTTAATGCCAGTTACCAAAAGGCAAAGTGTTTTTTACAAGTTTGGTAATCATTACTAAGGTAACAGTACACTAACTTAGAGTGTGTATATGTCTATTTACATGGAGTGGGATTAATCCTAGCAACATAACTTATGTTGTCATTTCTGATGGACACAACTCTTTGGTTTCCCCCACAACAAATAGGAAGATTCAATCTCAATCAGCAGCAACTGGCTGCAGGTACAAATAGACAGCTAAAACAGCTGCTGTTTTCCAGGGCTGCTTCCTTTCCTTATTATACAAGCTCAGAGGAGGTTATAAATAAATACAAGAAGTGATGGGCACAAACCCCACAAAAGATATACATTTGATTCACTTTGGTATAGTATTAGCTGATACCTGAACACCTATTACAGTGCTGACAAGGCATATGCTGAATGTTTTATATACAAGTCAATTTGGTATAACTTACAGTCTAAGGTAATCAGCTATACATTAGAAATAGTGTATATTCAGAGTACATCCCCAGACATTTGATTGCATACTGTATGAGTCTTACTAAATCACTTCACAAGAGCAAATCTCGCAGGCCACCTCTGACAATTTGTTCTTGTCTATAGTTGGTCTTTCTTGACTTAAAAACGATTCAAGTAAATGACTGGACATGGATGCAGTTTTGCCCATTATCACTCTTCTGATATGAACTTTGGTAGCTGCGGATAAGGTTGAAGACAACAATGTATTTCAGTTAGTCCCTGCAGTCTTTCTTTATGCCAGTATCCTCTGTAAACTTTTTTTTTTTTTTTACATGGGTTTGTTTTTGTAGACCTCCTCTAAACTTTTCCTTTCATATTTTCTAAGTGGTAAACCACACTTATCTCAGTAACTATGTTCAACAACATACAAAAAAAAAATTTAACATTAAAATTACAAATTTACACATCAATTCATTTTCCACAATATCTATACATTACATTTCTGATTTATTATCCACCATACATCAATAGCTTTAGGGTCATGCTATATCATATTGCAGCATGTGTGTGTGTGTGTGTGTGTGTGTGTGTGTGTGTGTGTGTGTGTGTGTGTGTGTGTGTGTGTGTGTGTGTGTGTGTGTGTGTGTGTGTGTGTGTGTGTGTGTGTGTGTGTGTGTGTGTGTGTGTGTATGTGTGGGTGTGTCTGTAAATATATATACATATATAGACATGAGTGGGAGGTTGGCATAACGGTTAAGGTGTTTATCTTACAGACACAAGGTGCAGGGTTTGATACTCACATGGGGTAATTGTCTAGGCTTAAAATGGCCCACAAGGGCACTTTGCCTAGTACTAATCTATGAACCTATGAACATTAGTTCCAAGGAAATACAGTTTTCCGATTTACAGTCAAAAGGTTGACGTTGACATGTCCGAAAGCCACCTCCTCGACCATGGTAGGAGCAACAGTCGGAATGTCGATGTTCACAGGGCAGGGATTCACAGCATTGCTGTGAATGGGGGATTTAGAAACTATGGTCAACCGAATTTGTCGACTTTGTTGCATCGACCATACAACCTACTTAATATGTATGAGTCAAAGTTATTTGTTGCGGAAATCACCATTCGTGCTTTTGATAGTAAACCCAGTTTTTCAGTCTTAAGGGTAGTGCACAAATATAAGTAAATAGTTGCAATGAAAGTAAAAGTAAAAATCAAAACTCCATACAAAAAATAAAATAAATAAACAACTAAACATCTAGCACGAAAGATAAAAAAATAAATTGAAACTCAAACATACACACAAAATACTATAGCTATACAAACGGGAAAAAAAAACCTACTTGTATAATTGTGTTTTAGTAAAAGTTTCTGCATTCCAGTTTCTTTAAATCTAGTATGCTCTTAATGGAGCATGTCCGATTAAGTCCAGGTCCCAATAAGCTTTAAGTTTGAATCTGCCATTCAAGTTCTTTTTCCTCTAGCTCTGCATTCAGATTGCCTTGTAATGGGCCTGATTTGAGTCTCTCAATGACGAGAAACAAACTTTTCATAGTTCCTGTAAACCTGAGCATGTCTAGAGAGTGGATTGTTGAAGTCCTTATGCCTGACATCTGAGAGGTATTTGGTCACTCTTATTTTGAGAGGGTTACTTGTTTTTCCTATGTAGAATGCTTTGCATTTTGTACAAATTGCCCAGTATACCAGAACGTTGCTATTGCAGTTCTATGTGTCAATGCAGACATATTTCTTTTTCTGAGTTTGAACATATAAAATAATTCTTTTCAGTCATAAACATACAGCATCTGCAGCCTGAGGGGTTGCAAGGAAAGGTTCCTACATGCAGCTATGTCGATGCATTATTTTTTTTTTCCACTTTCTACGCACCTTCTAATATTTCTACTTTTTTTATAAATGAAGGATGGTTGACGGCCCAGAACGTGACTGATAGATTGGTTCCCATTATGATGCTCCAGTTCTTAAGCATTTTTCTTTTTATTACATGTGAATCCTTGGAATATGTTAGGACCATATTTCTTTCATATGTGTTATCTCCTAAACTGATACTTGGTTGCATGGCATGTGACGGTTTCCTTCTAGGGAGATTCAGCAAAGTTGGATCATTATTTAGCTTGAGTAGTTTTATGGATCCCAGTATGTTGGCCACCAAGTTCTAACTGTATTCTCTTTGCAGGAGAATCCTGCTCCAGTTGATCTAGCTTGGTGAAAAATCAGTCCATTTCAGGAGAATCTTGCTGTAGTTAGTCTAGCTCGGTGACAAATCGGTCCATTTCTTCAGAGACTCTGGCTTTTCTCATTCCCTGTGATTTGATGACATTTTTCTTAGTGATTGTGGGGTGCACGCTGTCAGCATGTAGAAGTAGATTCACTTATGCAGACTTTCTGTAAAGGTTATTCTTGATCTTCTCCTCATTTCTGGTGTTATAGATGGCGATGTCCAGGAAGTCCATATCGTAACTAAAGTGATTGGTAAACTGTAATGTTGCAATTCACATGACTATTTATATGGAAAATAGAAAAGTATACATTACTTGTTACTGTGTAACTTGGATCTGATGAAGCTCTGACAAGGACGAAAGAGCTCACCTCTTATTTTAACTTAATAAACCATGGTTTAAACAAGCATTTACAGCTTGAATCCTGTTTTCTTATTTTTAATAAGAATGCTAAGTGGTCTTTGACACAGATCATACATAAAAACATCTGACAATGGCCTGTTTTAGTAATTAGCATGTCAATATCATGAGCAGTCATTGTTTTCCTTTCTGTTGAGATATATATATCATAATCATCATTATCATCAGCCCCCTTTTTCCAATTTTTTTCTACATGGGGTCGGGGTATCATGTTAACTGTCACCAACTCTCTCAATTCAATGTCACACTCCTGCCTTCTTCAACACTCATGCCTGACTGTCGCAGATCTTCTTTCACACAATCCATCCTCCTCTTTGCTGGATGACCTCGCTTCCTCCTATCTTCTTCCTGTCTGTCCCAAATCTTCCTCACCAGATTGTCTTCTGCTTTTCTACACATGTCCAAACCACCGTAATCTGTTCTCTTTGATCTTTTCTGCAACTGGAGCTACTTTGGCTTCTGCTCTTATGTCCTCATTTCTTTGTCTGTCCCACAGTGTGCATCCTACCACCTTTCTCAGGCACTTTATTTCCATCACCTCTAGCTTCTTCAACTGTTCTGCCTATACTGCCCAGGTTTCTGTACCATACAGTAGTACCGGTCACACCACTGTCTTGTACACCTTACTTTTCAGCTTCTTTGGCATTCTTCTGTCATAGACTGCACCTGATACACCATGTCATTTGGCTGCAGGCCCTCTGATTCTAGCTTTGACCTCTTCATTCAGACTACCCTTCTCCTCAGCCACTCCTCCCAGATTCTTGAAGCTGTTTACCTGTTCCACTATCTTCCCTTCTATCTCTATTCACGGCTTTTTCTGATTTCTCCAGTTTGTTGCCATTACCACCGTCTTATCTGTGCTTAGTTTCATCCCATGTGCCTTCAGATTTGCATTTCATTCTCATATCCTTTGTTGACGTTCTAGCTCAGAGTCTGCCTGTACTGCCACATCGTCTGCATACAGCAGATTTGTTGATCTGTCCACTCCAACCTGTTTGCTAATGTAGTCCATCACCAGTATGAACAGCAGTGGGCTCAGAACTGAACCCTGGTGTACACCCACTCCCACTGGGAACCCCTCTGTGAGGTTGAACACTGTTCGTACTTGAGTCACTGGGTCCTTGTATATAGCCTGCACTAACTCTACCAATGTTTCTGGGACTTCAAACCACCGCAGGACTGCCCAGGTCAGCTTTCTTGGGACCTTGTCATATGTTTTCTCCAAGTCTAGGAATGCCCAGCTGGACTCTCTCCTCATCTCTAGCTTCTTCTCAAGTATCTGTCTCAATGCAAACATCGGTTCAATTGTGCTGTATCCTGATCTGAATCTGAACTGCTCATCTCCCATCCATTTATCATTCACCCTCTCCAGAACTTTCATGCAATGTGGTAGGAGTTTGATGCCTCTGTACTGCCCACAGTTGTGGATGTTGTTCTTGTACCCTGGTATGAGTATGCTTATTCTCCAGTGATCTGGGATACACCTTTCTCTCCACGCTGCAGTACCCTCAGGAGCCATTTCTCCACTATCTCACCCAGAATCTTTATCAAACCTGCTGTGACCTCATCTGAGCCTGCTGCTTTCCCTGACTTCATCTTCCTTAGTGCTGGTCTTACTTCTTCTAAGGTGGGCTCCTCTTCTTCTCTCATCGTAGGCTGTTTCTGGGGCAGTACAGCTTCTGTGGGATTTTCTTCATTCAGAAGCTGCTGGAAATACTCCTTCCATCTGCCTTTAATGTCCTGTGGACTGGTGAGCAGGTTGTTGTTGGCATCCCTTATGAAGGGTGCCTGAATATCTTCTTTATCTTTCTGTCTTTGCCTTGCAACCTGATATAGTTTCTTTGTGCCCCTTACTGAGTCACTTTCCAGAAGTTGGTAGAGTGCCTCTGATGCCCTATTCTTTGCTATTGCAACTTCTTCCTTAGTGTCTTTGTTAGCCAACCAGTAGTCCTTCCTAGCCTGGTCAGTCTTTTCATCTCCCACTTCTTCCTGCACGCCTTCTTTCTTTTGATGACTTCCTGGACTTCTGCACTCCACCACCAGCTTTCCTTATGTACCTTATTTCTATATTTGGCTCGGCCACATAGCTTTTCTGTAGTCCTAACACATGCTGTTTTAGTCGCTGCCATTCTTCTTCAACTCCACCTATTTCCTCCTCTTCTTGGGGTGCTAGATCCCTGAGTAACTCCTTGAACTGCTGTACTTTCTCTCCAGTCAGCCTGGTCTCTGTTGACATTAGATCCTTCTCTGACCACTGCTTGCAGATGATTGTGGCAACTAGTGGTTTATGCTGTGGGCCAACTGTTTCACTGGAGATGACTTTGCAATCATGGATTCTGCCCCAGTGCCTTTTCCTTACTAGTAGGAAGTCTACCTGAGTTGCATGTTGACTACTGTTGTATGAGATCTTGTGACTGTCTCTCTCTTTCTGAACCATGTGTTGGCTACTATCAAGCCATTTGCCAGACAGAAGTCTAGAATGGCTTCTTCTTTTTTTATTCCTATTGCTCCACCCATGTGGACTAAGGCAGTCCTCATATCCTGTTCTGTCTGTCCCGATATGTGCATTCATGTCACCCATTACCAACACCAATTCATGTTCCCCTGCTTTATCTAGTAGGTCCTGCAACTGCTGTCTGAATACATTCTTTTCCTCACTAGCACAACCCTGTTGTGGGGCATAGGCTGAGATTATGAATACTGCCTTATCATTACCCTGGAGTCTGATTGTCATGAGTCTATCATTAATTCTGATTATATCCCTCACTGCCTTCTGAAGCTTCTCTCTCACCACAGTTCCTACACCATTTCTAGCCTGTCCTCTACCTGAGTAGTAGAGTCTGGATCTCAAGCCAAGTGGCTTTGTTGCACTGCCCTTCCATCTCATCTCTTGGATACATAGGATATCCAGCCTCCTCCACATCATCATGTCATCCACTTCCAAGTTGCATCCCATCAACAGCAATTCTCAGTTCATGTTTGGCAGGTTGATTGGTTTTACATCCAGCTTTCGCTAAACAGAGCATACACACACACACACACACACACACACACACACACACATATATATATATATATATATATATATATATATATACATATATATATATATATATGTGTGTGTGTGTGTGTGTGTGTGTGTGTGTGTGTATATATATATATATATATATATATATATATATATATATATATATATATATATATATATATATATATATATATATATATGTAGAGAGAGAGAGAGAAAGAAAGTTGTATATGTCATACATCTTATATATTTTTTTTTCGTTTTAAGCATGAGCTAACAAAAATATATTACATAACACACACGGACACACGTGCACACACGCGCACACACACACACACACACACACACACACACACACACACACACACACACACACATTAGTTTTTGTATGTTAGAGACACTGTATAGTATTTACAGCATGGTAAAGTCACACATATCTAAAGAACATTCAATCTTATTTTACAGTTTATTTATAAAGTCCCTCTGAAATTTTAGTACACAGACACTAGATGAGGTGTATTCATATGTTATTCACCTTGAGACATGTAAACAGGAAACAAAGTAAATCTAAGTTTTTTTGGCTGAATAAAGAGGTGACCTAGGAATGGTGCTGGTAACAAGGACAGGATTGTTTTATTGATAGGTAAGGTTTAACTGGGATTTTAAACTATTTATGGGAAATGATTAGAATAAGACTGGGAGATAGTAATGATGTGTCACAAGTGTAACAAAGCCATCCATAACCCCTTTTCCCATTTTTGTACATGGGGTCAGGGTGTGACGTCAACAGTGACAATCATCTATAGCCAAGGTTTACACAGGCAGGTATCTAGCCCTGTCACAGTAATTCATCCATATCAGACACTTGCACCTATGGCCAATTTAGAGTGGCCAATCTACCAACTGTATTTTTTGGAATGTGGGAAGAAACCGGAGCATCTGGAGGAAACCCACACAAACACAGGGAGGACATGCAGACAACACAGCTGAGAATCAAACTGGGGAATTTCTTGCTGTGAGGCGACAATACTGTCCACTGCACCACTGTGCCACATACATTCAATGAAATTTTAAATAGTAGATGAGATGGAATAGTTCTTACATTTGTTAGAAGAGAATTCCATAGTTTAGCAACACATACAGAGTACAGACACAGTCACCATTATATTTTTTAGATTTTTGAGAAAGCATTAAAAGTTTGTTCACTGAACACAGATTTCTGTGGAGGGGATGCCAGTTTAATAACTAGCTGGTGGGACAGAATCTGTCTGGGCAATAGATAATGAAGTGGGCAGTCTTAATTGTGAGTGTATCTTTTATCTTGACAATACTGCACAGAATTAACTGAACACAAATACAACTTTTATTCAATTTGCAAGTTGCTGTATCCAAGGTTGAAGCATACATAGGTTCATAGGTTCATAGGTTTATACTAGGCTATCTGCCCTAAGGCATTTATAAGCCTAGCCCGAATTTTTGTGGCTTACGCCACCCCTTATATGAAAAAATACTGTGCCCATTAGTTTGTTGTGCCTCTGTCCAGCAGTGACACAGAGATAATTCCCGGGATAAACCTACGATCTCCCATCCACAGGTCAAGATTTCTCTTGAACAGAGCCAGCGAGGTGCTCTGCCTCACATGGATCGGGATTTTATTCCACAGCATAGGGAGTCTCTGAGTGATAAATCTATCCCTCCAGCACATCCTATTTATATCCGTGCTAAGGTTTAAGTCGCTTGCTCTAGTGGTTTTGGTGGATTTGGATTTTTTTGAGGTGGAGCATGTCCATTAATTCCGGGTTGGACATGGCCTTGTATGTCAGGCACATGTCACCTCTGAGCAGACGGTATGCAACTGAATAGAGCTGGAGTTTCTTCAATCTGGCAGCATATGACAGATTTTGGAGTCCCTTTATCCTTTTGGTGAGGAACTTTTGGGGTCTCTCCAATTGCTGCAGATGTCGGGTGAGATACATCCCGAATGGGGCATTGTACTCGATCATTGGTCTGATAAGTGAAGAGTACAGGGGAACAATGACCTCACTAGATCTGGATGTGAATCCCTTCATGATCAGGTGGGCAATGTAGAAGGTCTTTCTAGCCACTTTAGCAACGTGAGTGTCAAAAGAAAGGCCACTGTCAACCTGGGTCCCCAGGCCCCTGATAATCTCTTCTGTGCTTAGTGGATTGCCACCTATATGGTAGCTTGGGGTTACCTTGTTTTTCCCGAAGGGTATGACTATACATTTTTTGGCGTTTAACTTCAGGCCATGGCTCTGGCACCAGCTATCTGTTTCCGTGAGTCCCTTCTGAAGGATATCCGTGTCCGATGCACTTTCCACTATGGCGCCCAGTTTGCAGTCGTCTGCAAACTTTGTCAGCCAAAGTCCTCCCATGTTGGCCTGTACTTCTGAGAAGTAAATGCCAAACAATAGGGGGCCAACGACCGAGCCCTGTGGGACACCACTTGTGACCGGCTTGGAGTCTGACATAGCGCCAGCAACTCTAACCCTGTGGGTTCTCTCCTTAAGCCAGTTTGCAACCCATCTTGTGACATATGGATTTACATTTAAGCTGGTAAGTTTTTCTACAATACCCGACTGGGGTATTGTGTTGAAGGCCTTTGCAAGGTCAAGGTAGGCTGTATGGACTGCCTTTCCCCTCATCAATGGCCTTGGTGACTGTTTCGAAGAAGTCGACCAAGTTCAAAAGGCATGATCTGCCCTTGACGAAGCCAAACTGGGTCGGGTCCAATGTCTGCAAGTCCCCTATATCTTTGTTTATGAGCTCCATTATGATCCTCTCCATAGCTTTGCAGACTAGACTTGTTAAGCTTATGGGCGGTAATTACCAGGGTCCGTAGAGGCACCGCCTTTGTGGAGTGGGACCACAGTTGCCGTACGCCACTCCTTGGGCACATATCCTGTGGTAAGGCTGAGATGAAACAGCTGCCTTATGTGCGGGTTTAATTCCTCATTTAGCTTGTGTAGCACACAGCCGGGGACACCATCCGGTCCCATTGATGCTGTGTTTTAAAAAAAAAAAAAAAAAATATATATATATATATATATATATATATATATATATATATATATATATATATAGTCTCTTCAGCATAAAATGTCCATGTCCATATTTTTCTGTTGTTCATGGAAAAAGTCCAGGTATAAAGCCAGCTTCTTGTGCAGCTAAGATGAATGTTGCAGGCACTAGCTAAACCTGTTGTACTAAAAGTATTCCACTCTAGGCCCGTGATTACACATTTCCTCCCTTATCTAGGCAGATAGTGTCACCATTCTTTCAGGCGAGGCTCTGCAACAGAACCCATTCACCTTCCAGTCCAAGACAATGAGCCTCCTATTCCAGACTCTGGGAAACCTCTAGCAAATCTGCTATAGGTACAAAAAGTCCTCCTTTTACACCAGAAAGTTTTACATAATTGGTTTTCTCACTGGCCCATGGAATTATACCTCTAGCTAATGTATCACATTACCTGCCAGCTCTTAAAGAAACAGTATTATTTACTTCATACAGTGCCATAAGAACTGCTTAAAAACACAAAATGCTTAAAAACACGGCATTTTTACACAATCTGCATCACATGCAGCATTCAGTACCCCAAACTGATATATATATATACATATCTATCTATATATATATATATATATATATATATATATATATATATATATATATATTGACAATGTAACCTGGTACTGAGGAAATGTAGTTTTCCAGCCTTAAGGGCAGTACATACTTTCCTTATGGAAAACAAACCCAACAAACAGAGAAACTTTACATAAATGATTACTCAATATCAGTATACAAATTAAGTGAAATAGAGCTTTGCCACAACTGCTTATGTGAGATCTGTGTCAAAGATTAATTTGCATTCTTATTAAAAATAAGAAAACAGGATAAAAGCTGATATTGGTTGTCCTTTCCTCCAAAGGAGCTCTTTTGAGTTGGTACTCCAACTCCCAGTATGCTTGTTAAAAATGTTGACTCCATGACTTCTGGCAGTGGAGAATGTGTATGGGTTTGGGGTGCTTGCTTTGCAGGAGAAACTTACAACTATGATAATTTACAACAAAGAATAGGTAGTTTTGCTCCATGAAAACATTAGAAAAATCTTGGATTACACCAGGTAGATGTGGCGTCATTAAATACATGAAAAAAGAGCACCCATCATAAACAAGTGAGAAGTCACCTAAAGAAAAAAAGATGGATGCCCTCAGTGTGGATCCTGCATCAGCCCAAAAAATGAGAGAGGAAAGAGACCCCTTCTTACTCTTGATACTAAAAAAGCCTTCTGAAATAGAAGGGAAAATTATTCAATACATGGCTCAAATGGAGGCTAAATTCACAGAGTTGGAGTAGATGCTAACAACACACTCGGAATCTATCATGAAGTTACAGAGATTACAAACATCGGGGTTCACAAATAGTTGATTCTAATGTAAAGCTGGGAAAACTCAAAAACTGAATGGTTGACTTAGAAGGCAGGACTTATTCGGAAAAAAAATACAGTTTGTGGGGCTTCTAGAATATGTGGAGGGAAAGGAACTGGTGACCTTTTCACAGGAACTATTGTCAGAGTGGTCTTCTTTACCTGTGCAGGAAATAAAAATTGAGTGGGCCCACTAAATTTATATCTCTGGGTCTTCAGTGGTTTCCAGGCATTCTTATCAGTTTATAATGAGGCTGGCAATGTTTGAGTTAAAGGAACATTTATTATCAAACATTTGGAAGCCAGGAAAGAAATGCTTACTTGGTGAAAGAAGGAGCTTTTGTGGAGCAGGACTTCAGTAGAGAAACCAAAAAAAAAAAAAAACAGAGAAGCTTCATGCCAGCAATGTAGGAGTGCAGGAATGTTAAGTTTTAGTTTAGGATTATTTACCCAGCATGTTTTAAAGTATTTTCTGTTGGAGTCAAAGACTTTTGTCAAGCTGGCAGGCAAGTGGGGGAAGTTCAGTCCAGCTCAAATTCTCTGAGACAAGAACAGGGGGAAATAGTAAAGATGTGAAAGGAGGGAATACACACCTTTTCCCTTATTTAAACAAAAATACTACAAAACAACGAACATAAAAAAAAATGGTAAGGGAAAAAAGTATAACACTAAAGTGGAATAACTTTCCCAAGGCCTGCACTTGGGAGGAAAGGAAAACTTCTTAATTGTGGGAAAGTATATTGATATCACATGGTACCTTTCCTGTGGAGTGGGGAAAATAAAACCTTGTACCATTACATAATACCATGGGATTCACTCATGATGATTTATCCATCCTGAACCAAATTGAGGGATGGGTTGGACCTTGGAAAATGGTATATCTGGAAAATTCTGTATTATGCAATTGCAAAAATGTAAAGATATAAATAGTTTTATATTGTATAGTTTCTTTAGTTCTTATGGTTCCTGGAGAAAGAAACAGCTATTATTATAAAGCAGTTATTATAAAGCAGCATTTTGTGCATGATATGAACGTGACTCACTAGCTTTTAACTTTTAATGTTCAGAAGTCAGTTATGATACTGACACCTGATGCTACTGGGAATCTAATAGATTTAAATAAACAGAGATGGTAAAATTAAATTGGCATGAGACTGAAGCAGCTCCCCAGAAAATTATAAAATAAAATAAAATAAAATAAAATGGGATATGTAGCAACATCTATAGACAATTTTAAAATTAACATCACAAAATGTAAATGGCCTAAATAATCCAGTGAAGAAGGGAGAAAACAATGTAATAAATAATAAAAAAATTCCTATCAGCTAGTATTACTACAGGAAATACTCCTAATAGGGAGAGAGCTTGAAAAACTGGTGAGATTTGGCTATACAAGCAGCAAATTCCACAGACTCTAAGAAAAAAGGGGAGAAGGGTGGCTTCTCTGAAAAATCATAAGGAAAAAGATACTAGACCAGTTCATAGATAATGAAGGTTGTTATGTAACTATGAAACTGAAGTTAGAATCTGAACTAGTCACAGAATTCAAGGACATTTGTCAGGAATGTATTGACTGGTAAGAAGAGAAGTTTAGCTGGACAGGAGATTTGAACTTGACAACCAGTAGGGAGGATATTCAGTCATGTCCCAGAGCAAATAGGATTCCTCAGACAGAGAGATATTTTAAAACACTAATTGACGCATTTCATGATACTTATAAAGAAAGGGAAGGAACATCACCTTCATTTATGCATTACTCTAAGTGTATAAAACGTGTTCAAGAATTGATAGGATTTATATCACAAGGGGAAAGTAAATACAGAGTTGAAGGATGCAAAACATTTCCTTTTGCTCTGTCAGACCACCACCCCCACTCCATGGTGACATTTAAAGTAACGTATCAACAGAAATGTAAGCACTGGAGATTCCCCACAAATATATCAATTCAAAAACATTGCAATCTGGTGGAATATGAAATTGGAAGAAAAAAAATAGAAAAGGGGCAAGCATTCAAAAGACAGTGATACGAGGCTGGGAGAAGAAGAAAGCACAATGGCGAGAAGTATTGCCACAATATGCCAAGGGAAAGAGAGAATTTGAGCAATTTCACCAAAGGGAATTGCAAAAATGGCTTAGAGTGTAACAGGATAGAATGGCAAAGGGAACTAAAAAGAAGTTATGTCCTTACCATAACGTTCCATGCGGAGTGTTCATCTCGCCTTTGTTCTTACACACGGGTTCGGAGCCGATCCTCGGCTCCGAGTCGGCCGCATCGCAAAGCTCTGCATCTCAGAGAAGCTCGAGACCAGACTATATCCCACAATCCTCCCATTACTCAGATCTAGTTTGCAAACAAACCAGACCGATAAACCAATACCTCAGTGCAAGAACTACACACTCTCACAGACATCCAGAGACACTCTCTCACCATAGCAAAATAGCTAAGGGTAGTAGCATATACCCCATGAGACACAGAACAATATACCCCAGAAGGGGTTAAGACATTTCAATCAGAGTCTAGTCCTACCCGTTCTTCCAAAACACGTGAGGGAGGGAAGGGAGGGAATGTAAGAACAAAGGCAAGATGAACACTCCACATGGAACGTTATGGTAAGGACATAACTTCTTTATGTGAGAGTGTTCAATCTCGCTGTTTGTTCTTACACACGGGTAGCGTCCCTAGCTTCGTCACCCCGAGTGACTCATGGAAGAACGTTTCTAAGCACAGTGGAACCAAAAGATGTCCTGTCTTTGGAGGCCTTGTCAACTCTATAATGAGTGATGAAAGTATGTGGCTTAGACCACGTGGCTGCTGCACAAATCGTGTCCAAAGGCAAACGAGCTGCATGAGCCAAGGAAGTGGAAATGGATCTGGTAGAATGGGCCTTAGGTTTGGTAGGCAAGGACTGATTCGACTTAGAGTATACAAAGGCTATACAATCAGCAAGCCATTTAGATAATGTATGTTTTGTAATTGCCATGCCCTTTTTATTGTCTGCAAACGCGACAAAGAGCTGATCTGTCTTCCTGTAACTTTTAGTCCTATCCAAATAAAATCTTAACTGCCTGTGAACATCCAACTTGTGCAGCATATACTCCAACTTGTTAGTATGGTTCTTGAAGAAGGTAGGGAGTTCTATGGATTGGTTAATATTTATGACGGAACATACCTTTGGAAGTAAATATGGATTTGTACGCAAAGAGACTCTATCTGGGTGGAAAATCAAGTAAGGTGGTCTGACCGATAATGCTTACAGCTCTGATACTCTTCGAGCTGAAGTAACAGCTATGAAAAAAAGTGTCTTCCATGATAAGAACTTTAGGAGGCAGGACGAAGCAGGTTCGAAGGGTGGCAACATGAGTTGTGACAATAACAAATTTAAACTCCATGGAAAGAAAGGCTTCCTGACGGGTGGCCGAAGATGGAAGGTTCCTTTCATAAAAGCCTTAGAAAGTCTGTGAGACATAATGGGAGAACCGTCCTCACCAATATGGAAGTTCAATATGGCCGCCAACTGTATTCTTAGTGTGGAAGTAGAGGCTCCTTTGTGAAAGAGGATAGATAAAAATTCCAGTACTTTATGTAAAGGAGCTACCAGGGGGTCTAAGTGTTGGCTAGATGCCCAGTATACAAAGCGTTTCCATTTACTCCTGTAGAGTTTTGTAGTGGAAGCTTTATGAGAGGCAACCAGAATGTGTTGAACTGCTGGAGAAAGTAGATCAGACCTGGCTAGGCAGGGAAGCGGAGCAGCCAAGCTGCTAGTCTGAGGGATTGAAGAGACGGGTGAGGAACTCCCGATGAATGGGTCAGTAGATCTGGTACTGGGTCCAGAATCCAAGGTTCCTCTGTTTGATGTGCTCGAAGAAAGGGGAACCATATCTGCCAAGGCCAAAATGGGGCTATGAGTATTATTGTCCTTTCCAGGTTCCTGGCTTTCTGTAGAAATCTGGGAATCAAGGGGGTAGGTGGGAATGCATATAGGAGACCTGGGGGCCAATCGTGTATCAGTGCATCCCTGGGGACATCCCCCGGAGGGGGTAGAAGGGCAAAATAGCTTCTGCATTTTGCATTCAACGGGGAAGCAAATAGATCGCAGCAAGGCTGGCCCCATCTGCGGAAGATCTTTTCCGCCACCTGTGGATTGAGGGACCACTCGTGAGGTAACAGGATGGCTCTGCTCAACCTGTCCGCAATGACGTTGGATGACCCCGGGATGTGCGTTGCTATCAGAAAGCGACCCGTGGACTTTGCCCATTGCCAAATTCTCATGGCCTCTCTGCATAACGGGTAAGACCTGATTCCCCCTTGCTTGTTTATGTACCAGACCACAGACATGTTGTCCGTCTGAACTGCCACTGTTCCTAGAGGTAAGAGGGCTTGGAAGTGTTGCAACACCAGGAACACCGCCCTCAGCTCCAGAACATTTATATGCAGGCTGTACCCCATGTTGGACCATTCCCCTTGGACTGTTCTTCCCTGAAATAGACCCCCCACCCTATCAGAGAAGCGTCCGTGGTTATTGTGGCCGTCGGATTGGGTAGAACAAACGGACAACCCATAGTGAGATCCTGACTGTACACCCACCATGAGAGGTCTCATTTGCAAGAGTCTGTTATCAGAATCTCGTGCGCTAGGGGTAACTGCTGGAATGACCACTGCACGAAAAGCAGCCATTGCAGGAGCCTCATGTGTAATCTTCCCATAGGAACTGCGATCAGGGACGCTGCCATTAGTCCCAAAACCTTCAACACCAGTTTGGCTGGGGCTTTCCTGCTCTGTAGTAGAAGAAGAACCTGTTGTTTGAGGGATGACGCCCTTAATGGAGGGAGCTTTACCAGTGTTAAACATGTATCTAGGTCTGCTCCGATGAATGAAATATGCTGTGAGGGCGATAAGGCAGATTTTTCGAAGTTTATCAAAATCCCTAGGTGGGAACAAAGGTTGACTGTGTAGTCTCTGGCTTGTATGAGGTGACGCTCAGTGGTGGTGGTGAGGAGCCAGTCGTCCAGATAGGGAAACACCTGGAATCCTTGTCGTCTCAAGTGAGACGCAACCACTGCCATGCATTTGGTGAATACCCTGGGGGCTGAGGTGAGTCCAAAGGGCAGAGCTAGAAACTTAAAGTGACTGGCTCCCAGCCGGAAGTGCAGGTGATCTCTGGATGGTCTGGCCATTTTGATGTGGTAGTACGCATCTTTGAGATCTATCGAGCACATCCAATCATCCTTCTGTAAAAATGGAAGGATCAATTGAAGCGTGACCATCTGGAACTTTTCCTTCTTCACGAAGGTGTTGAGATTACTGAGATCTAAAATCGGTCTCCAGTCCCCTGTCTTTTTTGGAACTAAAAAGAACCTTGAGTAAGTTCCGGATACTCTTTGGTCCACCGGGACTGGTTGGATGACTCTTTTTTTGAGCAGCTTTGAAATTTCTATTGCTGCTGGACTTCGCAGATTGGGTGGCACATCTGGAAACCTTCTTTGTTGGGGTGGAGTTGATATGAAGGGGATTTTGTATCCTCTGGTTACAATACTTTTTACCCAGGAATCCGAGGTAATATTTAGCCAGGCCTGTGGGTATAAAGCCAAGCGACCCCCGACTGCCTCCAGAGCAGGACAGCTGGAAAGGCTTCCCAGGGACGGTATCCCTGTCGCCTTGGTTTTGCGGACCCCCTCTGCCGCCGCCGGCATCTTCCATTTCTACCCCCCCTCTGCCTCTGGAGGGGGCATCACTCTGTGTGGCTTGGAAAGATCCCTGAGTCTTACGAAACCACATTTTTCCACCTCGTTGCCCTTTGGGGTACGGTCTAGTTGGAGCGGAAAAACGGACCCCGACAGCAGACAGGGTCTTTCCCTCTTGCTCACACTGAGTCAGAGTCTCCTTCACCTTGGGCCCGAAGAGTGTGGCACCATCAAAGGGGGCATTGGCAAAGGAAGACTTGAAGGCTTCCGCAAAGGAGCACAGCCGCATCCAGGATTGTCTTCGTAGAGCAATCGCTGAAGCTGCAGCTCTACTCGATCCTTCGGCCGCATACGAGATGAGCCTCATGGATGAGTTTACTATGGAGGTAAGGGTGTTAAGTTGTGCTGTTACCTTATCTGAAACAGCAGCATCTGTGTTACCCTGGAGGGTATATCTCAGCTCCTTGATGAGATCCCTCTGCAGACATGTGAAATGTGTCAAAATAGTTTAGCGAACGCATGGAAAAAGTAGCTGAACTAAAAACGCACTTCCCGTATCTGTCCATAGTCCTAGAATCCTTATTAGGAGGATGAACAGATGAGGAAGACTCAGACATCTCCTTTTTCGTGGCTGCCGCCACCACCATAGCGTCGACCAGAACTCCCTTGGTGAGATAAGTCTGGTCCTGGGGGGCAGTGATAAATTTGTTTGGTTTTCGAAGGACTGGTTCCACTGTGTCCGGTGTCTCCCACACCCTTCGAGCAATCAATTTCATTAATTCATCGAAGGGCGGAGTAACCCAGGAGGTAGAAGGTTGAGCCCCAAAGGCCTTCAGCAGCACCGACTCGTCCTCAGTGGGGGCTAGGGACTGCCAATCACCTCTCTGTTTTAAGATCTCCAGGATGTCCGCAAATTACACATCCTCAGAGGGGGATCTTGGGACCCCTCTGCCTCATCCAAGTCAGTGTCAGACGTTAGAGATTCCTGCGGGGAATCTATGTGCCTCCTCTTGCACAATCTTTTCCTCGGGACCTCATCAGAGGGGGCTTCTGGTGAGGCCTCCAAGGAACAGGGGGAGCCCTCTGGGGGTGGCTGAGGCAATGGGGCTGTACGCTTTGGATGGGTCGTGAGGGCTGAAACAGAAAGCGGCCCTTTAGGGGAAGATGCCTCCGATGAAGTGGTTGTCTGTGCAGACAATACCTTCCTCATAAGGTCAAAAGCCCCTGAACCCCGGGCCGAGGACTCTCCCGGTTCCGAAGAACATGGAAGTGTCCCAGACAGAGGGGCCGTGGGCCCCGACCCCAAGGATGGAGCTGAGCCAATCTGCGCCGAGGCCCCGAGAGGGAGAGTCGGCACCGAAAGGTCGGTACAACTCTCGGTCCCAGAACCGAGGAGAGACCGTCGGCTCCGTGACTCACCTACAGGTTCCGAAGGAATCAATGTCAATGGTGTTGATCGTGTAATGGACGGTTTCAGCACCGAAGGCTCCACTATCATCGGCTCATCCTCTCCCAGCTCCGAAAACTGGATGGGTCTCGAAGGAGGACCTGTTGGAGACATGGGGAGGCCTTCTAGTTTCGACACCAATTGGGAGGAAACTGCAATCAACTTGGAAAGGGCCATGTTTTCCATGAGTTTCTGCATGACACGATCCACATCTGTCTCAGATAATGGTCTGGAAGACCGGGTCGAAGGAGCCGAAGATGGCACCGACCGAAGAATGGACAGTGGCGGCAGCTCCGAAACTGGTTCCAAGACCTGGGGCTCAGTGAAAGATAAACGTTCGACGCTCGGCCCTGAGGTCTGTGGAACCGGCGAACGAACCTTCGAAGATGAACTCGGAGCCGATGACATGGGCTCCGACATCTTCAACCCCTTCGAGGACTTAGAAGCCTGGTCCGATTTGTCTAAAGCATCCTGAAAGGCAGGCTTAAGCAACCCTCTATCTATAAGCTTCCCTCGTCTATCTGTCATGACCCTCCCACTAAAGGAATGACATATAGAGCAATCCTCTTGCAGGTGGACAGGGCCAAGACAGTAAACGCAGGAAGCGTGGTTGTCAGTGATAGACATTTTCTGTCCACACTGACATCTTTTAAAGCCAGATTTGGCTTTCTCCGACATGACTGGTAGAAGTAAATGACTCTCTACTAGGTATAATTTGACAAAAAAAACTACCACTGACTAACTAACTTCTATATATGTATATGTATATATATATATATATATATATATATATATATATATATATATATATATAAAGTGTATATCTATATAAGGTGTAGAAAGAACACTCAAGAAACCACACCAAGAGAAAAAAAGGGTAGGCCACAAAAGGAGCCTTTAAGAATAATATTGTACAAGATTATATTAATAACACACACACACACTTCCTATACTATAACTAACTTTAGAAACGTTTTTACAAGAAAGGAAAGTAGCTTATCTGAAATATAGCAAAAAATTAGCAAATTCTCCTCTGGTCCGAGCTCTCCTCGATCTGATCTGTTGCAGCGGCAAACTAGATCTGAGTAATGGCAGGGAGGATTGTGGGATATAGTCTGGTCTCGAGCTTCTCTGAGATGCAGAGCTTTGTGATGCGGCCGACTCAGAGCCGAGGATCGGCTCCGAACCTGTGTGTAAGAACAAACGGCGAGACTGAACGCTCTCACATCTGTAGGGTTACAGATACCAGAAACACAGGGAGAAATTCACATGATAACAGAAAGAGAAAGGTAATTTAAACAATAAGTCATGCAACATAATTTTGGGAAACTTATCACAGGGGCCAAAGAACCTGTCAGTAAGACTGAGATAGACAAGACTGGAGAAATGGGTGTATGCAATTCAGGATAAAAAGACACGCCAAATTACAGAAGATACTATAGGCAATCTTATGTAAACTTTGAAGAAATATTAGCAGAAAATGAGAAGCCCCAGACGAAGAAAGCTTTGTCTACCTTTTTGAGAGGCACTCATGAACCATTGTTAACCCAAGCTCAAAAGCGGGAACTGATGATGCCAATAAGTAATGAGGAATTAAACAGACAAGTGAGTTCTATTTCTAATGGGAAGTCCACTGGTTTGGATGGAATACCCCAACAGCTGTACAACTTAGGAGGGGAACAACTAGGTGAAAGATTATTAAAAGCATTAAATGAAGTACTGGTCACACCAGAGATCCATTCTCATGGAAATAGACAGCGATCTCACTAATAATGAAACCCAGGCAAGACCCACAACATACTAGCTCAGACAGACCGCTATTAGTGTTAAACCAAGATTATTAAATTCTTATGGCAATTATAGCATCAAAATGCAGAAATCTTGCCACAACTGATAGTTATAGATGAGTATGGGTTTGTAAATGGAAAGCAAAGTTTTGACAACATTTTGAGAACATTAATGATAATGCACAAATTGAATAAAAAACTTGGGACTATAGTACAAATGTTATAACAAGGAGCCTACATAAAGATTAAGATGAATGAAGAGTTGATCACAGCCTTTAGTGTGACAAAGGGAAGGATGCAGGAGTGCCTGACCTCTCCGTTATTGTTTACTCTCTACCTAGAGCCCTTGGTCGTAAGACTGAGGAATTCTAAGTTGCATGGCCTTACGGTGGAGCTAGTGTACACTGATGACTTATTGATAGAGATTAAAACATGGAAGAACAACTAGACACACTATTTGCAATATTAAATGAGTTTGTGGAAATTAAAGGTGACAAGATGAACATGGATAACTCCCAGAAATCTTCTTTAAATTATAACCCTTCACAGAGATTTAGGGAGAAATGTCCTGATATTTATTCTGATTTTTGAGAGTAAACAGGTATGAGATACTTGGGAAGTACAACACAACAAAGATTAGAAAAATCTAGCACAATGTCCTATAGAAAGTTAAGGAGAAAATTAAAAGTAAGATACAAAATTGGAAGGTGCTAGATCAGAAGGTACAAGCTATCCTGATGTTTATATTACCTGAAGCCCTCTATTATTTTCAAGCAATACCAATAGAACAAAGATACAGTTTTTAGTGATATAAATAATGCTCTGAGAGGCTATATATGGGAGTGAGAAAAAAAAAAAAAACAAGAGTATCATGGGATCAGATTTTATTTTTAATTTAACATTTGTTTACTGGGAAAGTCCGACTTGGAAATAAGCCAAATCAGCAAAGAGCATGATTACCTGATGGAGAAAAAAACCTACAGATGATTAGAATTGGTATGCACCTAAAAGGGCAGGTACACAATACCAAACACACATGAAACATTCGGTAGCTCGAGTAGACAGGCATTTGAATGGATCACAGAGGAGCAGGGCAGGCCTTTTTTAAATTGGGAAGGATTTAAAATAAACTTGGACTGAAAGCAGGGCATTACTTGATGTAGGAAGCCCATAGAAAGATATACATGAAACAGAAAAGTGAATACACTGGTTTAATAGAACACCCATAATGGGATAAATGGTCAAAGATATAAGAAATCAAAAGCTTAGGAATGAAGGATAGATTTCTGAGCTTTATAAAATAACTGAGGACTCAAAAATAAAAGTTAAATTACAATTGTGCCGGAGCTGGGAAAAGACATTAGGAGTCATCATCTTGGAAAATCAGTGGGCTGAGATTTACATGGGATTTAAAGCAGTAAAGATAAGGAAATTCCAGATATACTGTTAGAAATATTTGCATAAATTCTTTTATACTCCAAGAGGATTAAATGAAATGTTTAAAAATTCCTCTAGCAATTGCTGGAGGTGTGAAATGGATGAAATAAATTCCTTGTTACACAGCTTTTGGTCATGCCCCATGCTAACAGAATACAGGCAAAGCATGCAGGAAATTTGCAGGACTTTGTGGTTTATTAGGGTCCAATCTAACACACTCATACTGGGCGATTTCAACTACTCCTCCATTAACTGGGAAAACTACTCATGTACCAATACATTTGCCCACCGTTTCCTGGAATTCATTAATTCCAATGCCCTGGACCAGCTCTTTCTTACCCCCACTAGAGGTAGCAACATCCTTGACCTGGTGATTACTAACATGGGAGACTACTGCTCTACACCAATAGTCAACTCCTCCCTGGTTAGATCTGACCACAAACTAATCACCTTGGAAATCCACCCCCCCCCGCCCGCAAAGGTAACCACCAAGAAAAAATTCTCCAAAGCTAACTTTGGGCTCCTAAGTACAGAGGTGGCTAACGTCACGGCACCCATGCAAATGGAGAATAGTTGCATGACCGCTGAATCATACACCAATGCACTGTACAAATAGGTACACAAATGCATGGATCTCGTCATACCCAATAGAACCAAGATGCTCGCCTCCAACAAAAGGAAGCCAATTTGGTGATCCCCTGCCATAAACAAACTCTACAACAGAAGGAGGAAACTGATGTGGAATAAGGTGAAGTCCCAAGACTGGAAAAACTCCCTTATCAGCCTCAACAAAAAGTTGAGATCCCTCATCAAATCCTCTAAAGCAAGCTATGAAAACAGAATTGCAGCAGATAGTAAAGACAACCACAAGGCCTTCTATAGTTATGTAAAGAACCTCCACGACAATACCCAGATTTGTTCTGAGCTACTGCACAATGGTACATCCGATACCGAGCCAACAGATATTGCCAATATACTGGCCAACAGATTCAGTGCCAACTCCCCCCCAAAGGACCAATCACAATACCAGTAGATTGCCAGGCACTCAGCATTACTGCTACACAGGATAAAACAGCACTGTCCAAGACCAAGAATACAGCCTCTATGGGACCTGACAATATCCCCGGCTGTGTTCTACATCAACTACAGAGTGAATTGGCACCTCACCTGTGTGCCCTGTTCACTCACAGCCTCACCTCAGGCTTTGTCCCTACCAAATGGCGCACTGCTATAGTCATCCATCTCCACAAAGGAGGAGTAACAACAGACCCTGGGAACTATCACCTCATTAACCTAACAAGTCTGATATGCAAAGCTATGGAACGCATCATCATGGACCTAATAAACAAGGATATAGGGAATCTCCAAACTCTGAATCCCACACAGTTTGGTTTTGTGAATGGTAGATCATGCCTGCTCAACCTGGTCAACTTCTTTGAGTCATGGATAGAACCCACAGTGTGAAAGTAGCTGACTCCAAGTCAGACTGCTGACCAGTCATGACTACAGTTCCACAGGGATCGGTCCTGGGTCCTCTCCTGTTTAGTATCTACTTCTCAGAAGTCCAGTCCAACACAAAGAGACTCTGGCTGACAAAGTTCACAGACGATTGCAAGTTGGGTGCAATTATTAACTCCCCAAGTGATGTTGACATCCTACAGAAAGGCCTCACTGAGACCAACGACTGGTGTCAGAACCATAACTAAAATATATATGTACCTTCCACTGCTTCAGTACAGCAAACAACAAAATAAATGTAAAACTGGAAGAATTCGGCATGCTGTACTTCCACGACTTGAATCCAGAAAAAATTACTTTTAAAAACAGTTATTTAATATAAGACTTCGATAAAAACAAGTAGTAAACAGAGTCCCTTTATATTGCATACGATAAGCGCTTTCGGTAATCTTATTTTAGTTAACTTATAAGGCGGACATCAAACTTTAAACTTCGATTGGTCATGGAGTGTTGGATGACTCTAATTAATGTAAAACAGTTTTAGTTAAAAAGGCGCCAGTAGTCCCAAAGAGTTTATGATCTGAAGAAGATTACCGAAAGCGGTTATCGTATGCAATATAAAGAAAATAGAAGTTATGTCCTTACCATAACGTTCCATGTGGAGTGTTCATCTCGCCTTTGTTCTTACACATGGCTCCGAGTCGGCCGCTTGGCAAAGCTCTGCATCGAGAAGAAGCTCGAGACCAACCTGTCTCCCACAATTCCCTCTGCCTTTACCTCAGATCTAGTTTGCAAACAATACCAGATCCCAACGGGAATGAAACACACAACATACATGCTAAGGCGTAGCTGAAAACAGCAGTAACAGCTGAGAGAAAACAGAAGCGGGAGAACCAAACCAGACATCTAAACTGGACGTTCTTCCTGACCTTTGGGTGGGAGGGTGGGAATGTAAGAACAAAGGCGAGATGAACACTCCACATGGAACGTTATGGTAAGGACATAACTTCTATATGTGAGAGTGTTCAATCTCGCCGTTTGTTCTTACACATGGGTAGCGTCCCTAGCTCAGTGACCCTGAGAAACTCTCGGAAGAACGTTCCTGAGCACAGTGGAACCAAAGGTTGCCCTGTCCCTGGAAACCCTATCCACTTTGTAATGAGTAATGAACGTATGTGGTTTAGACCAAGTGGCCGCACAAATAGTGTCCAAAGGTAGGCGGACCGCATGAGCCAGGGATGTAGATATTGATCTAGTAGAATGTCCTTTTGGTTTGACGGTTAAACTCTGTCCAGTAGCAGTATAAACAAAAGTAATACAATCGGATAGCCATTTGGAAAGGGTACGCTTCGTCACTGCCATGCCCTTTCTGCTGTCCGCAAAGGCTATAAAGAGTTGATCTGCCTTTCTGTGATTCTTTGTTCTATCCAAGTAAAATCTGAGTTGTCTATGAACATCCAACTTGTGTAACATATATTCTAGCTTATTGGAATGGTTCTTGAAAAATGTGGGGAGCTCAATGGACTGATTAATGTTATTGATTGAACAAACCTTGGGAAGAAAGGACGGGTTGGTGTGAAGAGATACCCTATCAGGGTGAAAGATCAAATATGGGTGTTTAATGGAAAGAGCTTGAAGTTCTGATACTCGTCTGGCTGAAGTGATAGCTACCAGAAAGAGGGTTTTCCATGACAGGAACTTCAAAGAACAGGAAGAGGCTGGTTCAAATGGTGGTAGCATTAGTTGTGATAACAGGAGGTTCAGATTCCATGGTGGTGTAGGAAACCTGACTGGTGGCCTGATATGGAAAGAACCTTTTAGAAAGGCCTTACAAAGCCTATGAGCCATAATAGGCGCTCCATTTTCTCCCACATGAAAGTTTGAAATAGCAGCCAATTGAACCCTCAAGGTGGCAGGAGAAGCTCCTTGGTGAAATAGTACGGATAGAAACTCCAATACTTTGTTCAGTGGGGCTATTAAGGGATCCAAATGTTGCGTAGTTGCCCAGTATACAAAACGCTTCCACTTACTAGTGTAAATCTTCGTAGTGGAAGCTTTATGAGAAGCCACCAGAATATTTTGAACCGCAGGAGAAAGAAGATCAGACCTGGCTAAGAAGGGAAGCGGAGCAGCCAAGCTGCTAGTCTGAGGGACAGGAGCGACGGGTGAGGAGCCCCTGACGAGTGGGTCAGTAGATCCGCCCGGGTCCAGGATCCAGGGTTCCCGTATTTGGTGTGCTTGAAGAAAGGGGAACCAAATTTGACGAGGCCAGAATGGGGCAATGAGGATTATCGTCCTCTCCAGGTTGTTGGCTTTCTGTAGAAATCTTGGAATCAGAGGTATAGGAGGGAAGGCATACAGGAGACCCGGGGGCCAATCGTGAATCAGAGCGTCCCTGGGGACTTCCCTGGAGGGGGTAATAGGGCAAAGTAGCTTCTGCATTTGGCGTTCATTGGAGACGCAAACAGATAGCAGCAAGGCTGGCCCCACTTGCGGAATATCATGTCCGCAATTGTTCGTTTGAGGGACCACTCGTGAGGTAACAGGATGGCTCTGCTCAACCTGTCCGCTATGACGTTGGATAACCCCGGGATGTGCGTTGCTATCAGAAAGCGACCCATGGACTCTGCCCATTGCCAAATTCTCATGGCCTCTCTGCATAACTGGTAAGATTTGGTTCCTCCTTGCTTGTTTATGTACCAGACTACGGACATGTTGTCCGATTGAACTGCAATGGTCCCTGGAGGTAGAAGGGGAGAAAAGTGTTGCAACGCCAGAAACACTGCCCTCATCTCCAGAACATTGATGTGCAGGTTGTACTCTAGATTGGTCCATTCTCCTTGGACTGTCTGTCCCTGAAAGATGCCCCCCCACCCTATCAGGGAAGTGTCCGTGGTCACTGTAGCTGTCGGAGTGGGTAGCACAAACGGTCGGCCGCCAGAGAGATTGCAACTCTGAAGCCACCAAGACAGGTGCGATTTGCAGATGTTCGTGATGTGAATTTCGTGTGTCAGCGGTAACTGTTGGAATGACCATTGTGCGAATAGCAGCCATTGAAGGACTCTCATGTGCAGTCTTCCCAAGGGTATCGCAATGAGGGAAGCCGCCATGAGACCCAAAACTTTCAGAACCAGTTTTGCCGGGGATTTTTTGGACAACAGGAGAAGAGATATGTGATTTTGTAGAGAGGCTATTCTTTCTGAGGGAAGCCTTAGAATCAAGCAACGAGTATCTAATTCTGCTCCTATGAATGAGATATGCTGTGATGGCTGTAATGCAGATTTTTCGAAATTTACGGAAATTCCGAGATGAACACAGTGTGTAATCCCTGGCCTGAATCAGTCGACGCTCGGTGGTGGTAGTAAGGAGCCAGTCGTCCAGATACGGAAACACCTGGAATCCTAGGCATCTCAAGTGAGACGCTACCACTGCCATACATTTGGTGAAGACCCTGGGGGCTGAGGTCAGACCAAAGGGCAGAGCTCGAAATTGAAAGTGACTGGCTCCCAGCCGGAAGCACAAGTGATCCCTGGACGCTCTGGCCATTTTGATGTGGTAGTACGCGTCCTTGAGATCTATTGAGCACATCCAGTCATCCTTCTGTAAGAATGGAAGGATCGATTGAAGCGTGACCATCCGGAACTTTTCTTTCTTGACGAAAGTATTGAGCTTGCTTAGGTCAAGAATTGGCCTCCAGTCCCCTGTCTTTTTTGGAACTAAAAAGAACCTTGAGTAAGTTCCGAATGCTCTTTGGTCCGCCGGGACTGGTTGGATGACTCTTTTTTTCTAGCAGCTTTGAAATTTCTATAGCTGCAGGATCTCGCAGATGGGGCGGTACATCTGGGAGTCTTTTCTGCGGTAATGGGGGAAATAGAAATGGAATTCTGTAACCTCTGGTAATAATGCTTTTTACCCATTTGTCTGAGGTAAGACTTTGCCAGGCCTGAGGGTATAAAGCTAAGCGACCCCCGACTGCCTCCAGAGTAGGACAGTCGGGCCTCCTCTCAGGAGTGCTGGAAAGGCTTCCCAGGGAGTGTATCCCTGTCAGCTTGGTTTTGCGGACCCCCTCTGCCGCCAGGGCGACGTCTTCCACCTCTGCCCCCCCCTCTGCCTCTGGAGGGGGCATCACCCTGTGTGTCTGGGAAAGAGCCTTGGGGTTTTCGAAACCACATTTTTCCACCTCGTTGCCCTTTGGGGTACAGTCTGGATGGGGTGGAAAAACGGACTCCGACAGCAGACAGAGTTTTTCCCTCTTGCTCACACCGGGTAAGGGTCTCCTTTACTTTGGGGCCAAAGAGAGTGGCACCGTCAAATGGGACGTTAGTAAAGGAAGACTTGAAGGCTTCCGCAAAGGAACATAAGCGCATCCAGGATTGCCTACGAAGGGCAATCGCTGAAGCCGCAGCCCTACTTGACCCTTCGGCTGCATATAAAATTAGCCTCATGGATGAGTTCACAATTGATGTAAGGGTATTGAGTTGTGGTGTAACTTTTTCCGCGACAGCAGCATCTGTAGTACCCTGGAGGGTATCTCCCAACTCTTTGATTAGATCCCTCTGTAAACGTGTGAAATGCGTCAAATAGTTCAGCGATCGTATGGAGAAAGCCGCTGAACTAAAAATGCGCTTCCCATACCTGTCCATAGTCCTAGAATCTCTGTTAGGCGGATGGACAGATGAGGAAGATTCAGACATCTCCTTCTTAGTGGCAGCTGCCACCACCATAGCGTCCACTGGAACTCCTTTTGTGAGATATGCCTTGTCTTGAGGGGCCGTAATATATTTATTAGGCTTTCTAGGGACTGGCTCCACTGTGTCAGGTGTCTCCCACGCCCTTCGA
Source organism: Protopterus annectens (assembly GCF_019279795.1). Classification (NCBI taxonomy): domain Eukaryota; kingdom Metazoa; phylum Chordata; order Ceratodontiformes; family Protopteridae; genus Protopterus; species Protopterus annectens. The sequence continues at coordinate 200,669,508 of NC_056746.1, read as the reverse complement.
GCAATCAATTCCATCAACTCATCGAAGGGCGGAGTGACCCAGGAGGAAGAAGGGCGAGCACCGAATGCCTTCAGCAAGACTGACTCATCCTCAGAAGGGGGTAGGGCCTGCCAATCACCTCTCTGTTTCAGGATCTCCAGGATGTCAGAAAAAAAGACATCCTCTGAGGGTGATTTAGGGGACCCTTCTGACTCATCCAAGTCAGTGTCTGATGTTAAGGATTCTTGTGGAGAATCCAAGTGTCTCCTCTTACACAATCTTTTCCTCGGAACTTCCTCGGGGGGGGCATCCGATGAAGCCTCCGAGGAAGAAGGGGCTCCCTCTGGGAGTGGCTCAGACACCGGTGCTCGATGCTTTGAAGTAGCCGTGGGTGCAGAGGAGGATAACGGGCCTTTATGGGAAGGAGAAGCTATCTCTGCTGAAGTGGTTGTCTGAGTCGACAACACCTTCCTCATCAGGTCGAAGGCCCCCGGGTCCCGAGTCGAAGAATCCCTCGGTTCCGAAGAAGGTGGAGGGATCCCCGAGATGGGGACCGAGCGCATCGACCCTGAGGACGGAGCCGAGTCGATCCGTGCCAAGGCACCGAGAGGGAGAGTCGGAACCGAAACATCGGTTCGACTCTCGGTCCCCGAACCAAGGATAGATCGTCGGCTCTGCGATTCCGGTAATGGATCCGTCGGAGTCGAGGTGAACGGTGCCGACTGAGAGAAAGACGGCTCAGGCACCGAGGGCTCCACGATCATCAGATCAGCCTCTCCCGGCTCCGAAGGCTGAATAGGCCTCGGAGGAGGAACAGATGGAGATAAGGGAAGGCCTTCGAGTCTCGACACCAACTGGGAAGAGACTGAGATGAGTTTGGACAAGGCCATATTCTCCATTAACTTCTGCACCACACGGTCTACGTCGGAGTCAGAGAGGGGCCTAGAAGAACGCGTTGAAGGAATCGAAGACAGAGCCGACCTCAAGAGCACAGGAGGTGGAAGCTCCATCACCGGTTCCAAGACTCGAGGCTCGGTGACAGACAGAAGTTCGACACTCGGCCCCGAGGTCTGTGGAACCGGTGAGCAAACTTTAAATGAAGAGCTCGGAGCCGATGACATGGGCTCCGACGTCTTCGATTCCTTCGAGGATTTAGATGCCTGGTCCGATTTATCAAGAGCCTCTTGAAATGCAGGCTTCAAAAGGCCTCTGTCCATGAGCTTCCTGCGCCTATCTGTCATGACCCTTCCACTGAAAGAATGACAAATGGAACAGTCTTCTTGCAGGTGGAGAGGGCCAAGACAGTAGACGCAGGAGCTATGGTTATCTGTGACAGACATTTTCTGTCCACATTGGCACCGTTTGAAGCCTGACTTCGCTTTCTCAGACATAATCAATATAAGAACAGTCAAAACTAGTAAAGTTATATAAATGTCTACACAGTGCTGATACAGACAGTCACAGCAAGAACACTAATGATAATACACAATTAAAAGTTTAGTCAAATCCAGAATTTTGTCAAATCCAGCAGTAAATTCAAAGTTAGTGGGTGGGGTAGGCCCCGAGGGAACTAACTAACTATATATATTAAAAAATATATATGTAAGGATAAGAAACCCTCGACTCACTACACACACAACACACACTAAAGACTTAAAAGTGGAACTAGAAGAACTATCTAAGAAATCTTAGACAAAAAATGCAATCTTATCTGCCAGGTGGTCTGAGCTCATCAATATTGATGCGAACGTTGCAGCGGCAAACTAGATCTGAGGTAAAGGCAGAGGGAATTGTGGGAGACAGGTTGGTCTCGAGCTTCATCTCGATGCAGAGCTTTGCCAAGCGGCCAACTCGGAGCCGAGGATCGGCTCCGAACCCATGTGTAAGAACAAACGGCAAGATTGAACACTCTCACATCTCTTTGTTTACTACTTGTTTTTATCAAAGTCTTATATTAAATAACTGTTTTTAAAAGTAACTTTTTTCTGCATTCAAGTCATGGAGGTACAGCAAGCTGAATTCATCTGGTGTCAGAACCATGGCCTTAAGCTCAATGCCAAAAAAATGTGTTGTCATCCCCTTTAGGAAAAACCCAGTTCCCATGAACTACCACATCGATGGTAGTTCACTGAACAAAGAAGGTGTTATAAGAGATCTGGAACACAGGTTGACAGCAACCTCTCTTTTGACCACCACACTGCCACTGTGGTCAGAAAGTCCTTCTATGTGGCACATCTCATTACTAAGGGTTTTGCATCCAGGAAGAAAGAGGCCATTGTCTCCTTCTACCCTTCCCTCATTAGGCCAGTCATCGAGTACAATGCCCCATTTGGCATGAACCTCACTGGACACCTGCAACAACTGGAGAGGCCACAAAAGTACTTCATAAAGAGGATCCTAGGCCTTAAATACTTGTCCTGTATGGACAAACTCAAAAAACTCCAACTATTCTCTGTCTCATATCGCCTACTTAGAGGTGATCTCTGCTTGACTTATAAAGCCATGCCTGACCCAGCTCTGTTAGAAATACTACATCTAAAGAAATCCCAGTTCCTCCACACCACATGCTCCAGAGACCTCAACCTAATTACCACAATCAACAGAACGTGCTGGAGGGACAGGTTCATAACCCAGAGACTGCCCATGCTATGGAATAGACTTCCCATACATGTCAAACAGAGCACCTCACTGGCCCTCTTCAAGAGAAATCTTGATGAGTGGATGATAAATAGAAAATTCACCCCAGGGATCAGTCCAGTGGCTTTACTCAACAGAGGCACTGGAAACTAAGGTTAGATGGCACGATGCCAAGGTAATCCTATGGGCTAGGCTTGTAAAGGCTATGAAGTAATACAAAACAAAACTAATTGTTTAGGTCTACAAATACCACTGCAGTCAGGGAGCCTGGACAAGGGGGCATGACAGGGTTCAAATTAATGTGCTTTTTTTCATTCTTGTATGGGGAAATGACTGATTAAGGACCTTTGTTTTAAAACAGAGAGCAAGTAAATGAAAAAAAGAATATTGAATTTTATAAGATTTTTTTTCTTTCTCTAGCACTTGCAAATATGTATACTGAGTAGCATTTTCTGCAGCTGGTCTTCATGACTCCATGGAGACAATCTGATAAAGAGAAACTGAAAAAAAAACAAAGAGAGAAATGGACTAGGACAGAATGTTTCCTAGAAACAATCAGGGGGTTTTCCCAGGTGTGACAGCTTTAAAGATAATACAAAACCAGTTAGACTTGAAGTAATGTTCTCTCAGGTTATTTTAAATGCATTGGGGATACTAATATAAAAATGTGCTTTCGTTTTTTCTTGTTCACCCTTCTCTCTTTTTCTTTGTTCTGTTTTGAGAAATGTAGGCACTGCAGTGAAAAAAATGAGGAGGGGAGGAGATGGAGGGAGAGTGGAAGGGTCTGGTTCATAAAGTATGACTAAAAAAAAATCAGTGTGCTTTTTCCCAGGCTTGCATAGGGAAATGACTGTGTAAAAACCCTAGGCGTTATCCAGTAACAAATGTGTTACAAAGCATGTAAATGAAAAATTATATTGAATATTGTAAGACTTTTTTTTCTGATAAACAAGGTATCCTTAGCAGTTTTGTTTCTGGTCTGCATGTCACTAGAAGATAATCTGATAAAGAGAAATGGCTTGGAGAAAGTGTTTACAGAAAGCATACAAGTGTTTTCTCAACTGGGAGAATTATATACATATAAAAAATCAAATACCACTTATTAATAGCATGGGCTGTACCATGCGTCTTAGCATGACTAACATTTCATTTTAGTTATCTTTAGCCTGTCTGTGTAGCTATCAACTTAGAAGTTGCGTTCTTATTAGTAAGCAAAAACGTCAATAGTTTTTTGTGTTATTGTAAAGTTCATAGGTTTTAGGAAGGTTTCTTGGGGGGGTTGTTTGAGGACTTTCAAAAAAAAATTTATGTAAGATGTGACACAGGCGGAAGTGGATATGACATGAAACAACTTTATAAAAGACCATCCTGCCGAACAGCATATACATGTAACATAAAAGCTGGAACTAGACATTTAGCAAAAGAGCAGTTATATATAAAAGGTGGTAATAATAAGTATATAAGAAAATGATGCTTTCTGTAATGTCCTTCAATCTGAATGGTCTTACAAATAAATATAAAAAAGGCAGAGTAGTGAACTATACTAAAAAAATGTAGAGTACAAATAGCTATGCTACAGGAGACACACCTGGAAATAACTTAACATGTGAATTTGATAAAGAAAGGCTTTCAGGATGGTTATTCAGCGGAATATTTGAGGCAAATAAAAAGAGGAGTACTTATATTAATTGCAAGAGGAGCTCCAACAGTGATAGAAGAGGGAAAAAAAAGATAATAATGGAAGATACATAGTGCTAAGGGGCTACTGACTAGTGAGGAGGATTACACTGGCATGCATTTATATCCCTGCTAAAACTGCTATAGTGGAGCTTAAGAAAATTCTGGGAGCAATAATCAGATTTCAGCAAGGAATATTACTTATAGCTGGAGACTGGAATTTGGTTTGCAAAAGTGAGGATGTGCCTGGGGGGCCTAGAAGGGAAACTATAACAAGTGAGGGTAGATTTTTGAAGAATTTTATGAAAATGTTTGGCATGGAAGATGTGAATTCAGTACTAAGAGTTCAGAGTGAATTTACATATTACTCACCGAGATACAAAAACTGGGCAAGGACAGATAGATTTTATATTTCACAGGAACATGCACATTTAATTGAAGGTCTTGAAAATCACCAAATAACTATTTCAAATCATGCACCAATAACAACTAAAATAAAAATGCAAGGTAATGACATGAAAATGAGACACTGACGCTTTCCCACCTACTGGTTGAAAAGAGAGGAATTTAAGGAATTAATTCAGGAGATACTAGAGAAGACAGATTTATCTTCTGAAAACATAGCTAGAGAGTGGGATAAAATTAAAGTGGAGTTTAAAATTAGGTTGGAAATAAAAGAAAGGGAGATATGGTTAAACAGTAACAAGAATTATTTAGAGGGATTGACAAATGTTAAATTATTGCAAAATAGAGGGAATCTCTCAGAACAAGAAAAGGAGCAACTGCAGAATACTAAACAGAAAATAAGGGATTACCTCGATAACATGCACGAGTTTAGAAAGACTGCTGTTAAGCAACTGTTTTTTGATAATAATTCTAGAGCACAAAAACTTCTAGCACAACTCAGGAAACAAAAAGTGGAAAAGGCAGTCACCAAGCTTAGGGACCCTATAACAAGGAAGATAAGAGACCATGTAGAAGTGTTAGAAATATTTTGGAAATCTTATGAAAATTTGTATAAAGCAGAGAAATATGGAAATCAAGAAAAGGTACAAATGGAAACATTTATGGAATAATTAAATATGCCAAAGTTAGAGGTAGAGGAGGCTCAATTACTAACAGGGTAGGAAGGGATGAGATAAAAATGGCTATGTATAACCAATCCACAGGAAAGTCCCCAGGAATACATGGTATTCCTGTGGAAGTTTGGAGGGAAAAATGATAAAGGTCTGGAAGGTTTTGTTTAACAGTATTTTAAGAGAAGGAGAAGTTCCAGCATCCTGGAAGAAGGCAGCGATAACAGTAATACCTAAAGAGAGTAAAGATCCATCGGATCCAGCTTCATACAGGCCTATTTCAATAATAAACCACGACTATAAAGTGTTTATGTCTATAATGGCTAAAACAATGGCAAAAGTGATACCAGAATTGATAGATATGGATCAGTGTGGTTTTGTGGAGGGAAGGCAAACATGTGACAATATTAATAGAACACTGATGATTCAGAGGGAAGCAGAATGTAAGAAAGTACCACTTTTATTGGTGGGTCTTGATGCAGAGAAAGCATTTCACAGAGTAGACTGAGACTTCATGAGCAGGACAATGGAAGTATTTGTTTTCCCTGATATAGTTATAAGGTTAATTAGAAGAATATGTGAGGGATTGTAGGCATGAATTAAAATGGGTAGGGTCCTCTCTGATCATTTCTATTTCAGTAGAGGAACCAGCCAGGGTTGTCCACTTTCCCCTTTGTTGTTTGCATTATATTTAGAACTATTGGCAAAGAAAATAAGATACTCAGAAATTCAAGGATATAATTGGTATGGTACTCAGGAAAAGCTGGCTGTATTTGCAGATGATATTATTTTATACATGATAAAACCAGAAAAGGGCATTACAGTGACATTTTAAGACAGTTTCAGATCTTCTTGGGATACAAAATTAATGAAGCTAAAACAAAGGTAATAGCAGCAAATTATGTACCCACACACAAATTGGTCCAACAATATCCATATTTATGGGGACATGATAAAATGAAGTATTTAGGAGTATGGATTAGAAATGACTGTGGTGGCAGCTAAGAACATGTGGGAAGAGACTAAACAGAAGATATTACAAAATTTCAGTATCTCGAGATGAAAATGCCAGTTGAGCGAAACTGCACTTGATCGAATTCAAAGTGTCGAATTTGCGGTTGTGGTGCTGCGATACGTGGGATTTGCTGTGTTTGTAAGGTGCGGTGTGCTGTGGGATATAGTTTGCCTGCCATTGTGTCGATTTATGTGGAAATTTAGGCAAGTGCTGTTTTTTTAAGGGCTTTGGGTAGGGATCTGAGTGTATGTGAGTGTTTTGGGAAGTTTTGGGTGTAGGTTAGGGTAGGTAGGTAAGAGTGTGAGTGTGTAAGTGTTGAGAGTGGTGGTGTTTCTACATATGTGGTGTGTGTTTGTGCAAGGGGAATGTAGAGTATGTAGTGGTGGGTTTAGTGTCTTTGTCTTTTTAGTGTGACCTCGGAGTTAGTATATATATATATATATATATATATATATATATATATATATATATAGCGGGGGTATGGGGGCACAGCCCACATGAAGCAGGGGCTTGCCCCTGCTCATATGTAGGCTACGTGTGTGTATTTGTGCTGTTGTGTTTGTGTGTGTTTTGTTGGTTTGTTGTAGTCTGGGGAGGAAGGTGTATGTATGTTTGTTTCTGTGGTGGAGGCTGTATTTAAAAGTCGCGATTTTGAATTTCGCGCTTTTGAGGTTTCGATATTGTGAATCTTTGGCTTTATAGTCTCGAGATACTGAAATTCGAGATTTCAGTATTTCGAGATTATAAAGTGAATCCATCTATATATATATATATAATATATATAAAGGTTTACTATGGAAATTTGTAATCAACTTTGATCGATTGTTTACAAAGTTGACCTGAAATGTTGAATCTGAAATTCTGAATTATAAACAATAGCAAAACTGAATACATCGACCTCCATGGTTCGATGTATTCGACATAGTAGGAGGTGACGTCACTCACCTCCTGCTATGCACATTAACGTACCGTTGAACTCTACATTCAATGGTATGTTAATTCTACTATTTTGGAGGGGGGCCCCTGCACCCCCATCCCCTCACTCCCTGCACATTAAATATACCAACTCCGAGATCGTACTACAGTGAGGAAATGGGCTAATTCCCTGCTCCTCAGTGAAGCGCGATCTCCCTCCACAGTCTCAGTATGTCGCTTGCCAAAAGGTCAAGTGCACCATTGCAACTTGAATAGACATACTTGACCTCTGTTGGTTCGATTTCCTGCACCTTGGACACCATGATTTTGAACATCGGCCATTCGACTGACTGCCATTCGGGTATGCCACTGTTGGTTCGATTTCCTGCACCTTGGACACCATGATTTTGAACATCGGCCATTCGACTGACTGCCATTCGGGTAAGCCATAGTAAACCTATATATATATATATATATATATATATATATATATATATATATATATATATATATATATATATAAACTTGCCAAGCAGCACTTATTTGTACTTACTGCCACTGGCTCTGGCCTGGCTGTGTGTAACAGCAAAGTGGAGCAACACTGAAGTTATAGGAATCAGATAGCATTCTATAGTATAACTGGCCATCAGATTATTGATCAATTCCATGTAGATATAGTCATAGTAGAAGTCTGGTGAACAAAAATAGTTAACTTCTTCATGATACAGGCTCATAATATTCAAGTAGTACCTAAATGCTCCCATGATATTTGGATAATATCTAACTGCTGCCATGCTAGCCAAGTGATACCTAACTGCTCATCCTTTGACAGAATTAAAAATGAACACTTCTTTAGTAATTACTACTGATGTCAATGGGGTGCTACAGTACTTTGGGAATAGAATAGCTCTATCAGGGAGGCACCAAACTATTGCAAAATGCTCCCCCACAAGTCTCTAAGCAAAAGATGAATCTCTATCCAACACCACATAACAGGACTTTATTTGTAATAAATTCATTTGGGAAATTATGGTGCATTACCCTGTGATTCAGAGGTTTTACCTGTTACCTAAGATTCACAAAAAGATTTTGCCACCTTTAGATGTCCAGTAGTATCTCGACAGGGTTTTTTCCTTGAGCCACTTTCTGAGCTTTTATAACTCTGCTTGAAACCTTCCCATCACTGTTGGTAAGGTGCTCTAGGATACATGATATCACCAATTTTATTTATTTAACATTAGTTAACTGGGAAAGTCCAACTTGGAACAAAGCCAATTTTCAGCAAAGGCCTGGGGAGAAATGCTCCAGACGCATGTATTTATAATGTGGGAGGAAACTGGAGCACCCAGAGGAAACCCACACGAACACAGGGAGAACATGCAGACTCCGCACAGAATGCACTCCAGCTGAGAAAACCTCTTGCTGTGAGGCAACAATGCTACCACTGCACCACTGGTGGTTGACATCCATGTAGACAACACCACTTACGTGTGTAACTTTGATATTTAAACACTCTGTACCAGCATTCCATATTGGGCAGGCACAAAAGCAAATAGATACTTCTTGGATATTAAAACTTGTTCCATGAAAAATGTATTTTTTTTTTGTTTGTTTTTTAAATAAATATGTTTTTACTTCCAAGATCACTGTCACCTACAACTGCAGAGTGCAGCCATGGGGGTAACTTTTACCCCTTGTTATGCCACACTGTTTATAGGGTATGCCAAGTTAAAATACATTTCTGGCACTAAATGTAATCCATTATATGAGTGTATGCATATGGGGAGGCACCTTCTGGATAACTGTTGGCTTTTGTGGAATGGTTATGTGGCTACGTTAAAAGAATTTTTAACATTCTTGAGTATAGATGAATATTATTAAG
>NC_056746.1:200537827-200657827 GCF_019279795.1 Protopterus annectens | reverse complement strand
TTAACATCTGTTTAGTTGACAAAATTTAGTTGACTACACAAATAGACAAATGGTATAACAGATCGCACAAATCTCAGGGTAGGAAAATATGCCCTTCCCTGGCAATGTGTGGTGTCAAAATTAGTATGCATACTTAGCAGGGAGTGTGCTCCCCCCTGGAAAAAAATGATGTTTTATGTATTTTTAATGGAAGTTTTGCATGCTCTGATATATAATTATCAGGGGATGCAGGGGAGTGCGGGAGGGGCTTACCATCCTGCAAAACTGATATTTATTATGTGTTTTTAATGGACATTTTGCATGCACTGATATCTATCAAGAGTTCGAGGGCTTGAACTATCAGCTGCAGGGTTTGAAAATTGCCTTTTTGAATGTCAATTGTGTTTAGGTGCATGGGATCATGGTAAGGTGGAGACCGGGGAATTTGTTCTTTCCCCTCTGTAATCCAGTCTCAAAGTTGGCATATATAATTAGCAGTGGGTTTTGGGGGTGCAGGGGGCTTGCAAAAAAAAAATGTTTTCCTTTTGCTTCAAATCTTTGTGATTCAAAGTCTTTTGTATACAAATCTGTGATTCAAATTGTTTTACTCTGTGTCTTAGCATTCAAACTTTATAGAGCTTGAATGGTTGTCATAAAGTCATATATATAATAACATAAGATGTGATTTGCCTTTGCAACCAGTCTTTCACACTAAGCCTGATGCTAAAGGACTTTTTTATAAAAATATCACTCAGATCTGATATCAGGAATGGGGTCAGAATGGGGTGCGAGTCCTTCTCAATATATTCATTGCCAGTATTATCCTGCTACAGTCACCAGTCTGATCATGTTTTTCCTTCCCCTGTTCTACTCGGATTAGTACGGCTGTGAATGCATTTTTCCAGTCGAGGCAGAAGAAGCTTCTTGTACTCCTCAATTCCCACTCCGTCCTTACCTAACTGCAGAAATAAATGAAGAACCAATAAGTATTCTCACTGTCATCTACTAGTAAAGCAGAGGTCTTCATGTGATGCATGTCCTGTACTTGAACACAGGCTTTTTCATAGTACAGTGTGGTTGACAATGACTGCAGACTGGAAAAACTGGGCGCCATAGTCACTCTGCATCGTACACAACATCTGACACAGACATCAGACAGAGACATCTCACAGAGCCTGGTGCCAAATGGATAACTGGTGCTTAAACGCCAGGGTGCCCCTCATACCCTTCGCAGGACCCTATCTACCCTAAAAACAGGTTACCTAGCTACCACAAGGTTAAGTCATCAGGTGAAGAAGTCATCAGGGGAATGGGGACCCAGGTTTTGAGAAGCTCGCTGACACTCATATGTTGCTAAAGTAGTTAAGCTGCCCAGTAAATCCTTAAACCCTGATCATGAAGAGATTCAAGTTCCAGCAGGGATCTAAGGTCGTCATCTAGACTGTACTCATCACTCATTAGAATGCACCCGGCGGTACAGACCCCATTCGCATGTCGAATGTATCTGACCCCGATGACCTTGCAGCCCCAAAGGCCAAACCAAAAGTCTCTCCAAAAATAAAATATGTCCTTAAAAACTGTCTTGCTGCCCACTGGAAGCCCTATTCAGTCTATGTCTTCTCATCCCATCAGTCAGATACCCAGAGGGTATGAGGACATAATGCCATATATATAAATCCGATTTAAAATCTATGCTCAAAAATAAAATCTAGATAGATCCAAGGACACAAGAACCACACTTAAAAAACCTGACGTTGGTTATTTATAATATGGACTGGAGGATCAGAGACCTCCAGAGATGCTTCTATGCATGTGAACAAAAAAGAGCAGAGTGAGGCACTCCTCGCTGGCCTTGTTCAAGAGAAAACCAGGAAATGATGGGGGGAGATATAACACTAGGATTATTACTTCAACACCACTGCTTGGGCATGAGGCAGCAAAATATAATAGGCATTTTATTCATTCAAATTAAAGCTAAAGCCAAATACTATTATAGGCTAGCCCCTTGCAAATGCCCTACAGCCTAACCTATGAACCTATGAAGCTTATTTCTCCTAAGCACAAAATGGTCCATCCTGCCCAAAGCATTAGATGCCATTACCTCCAACATGCAACATAGATGAATATGTTTGTGTCCTCCATGATTTCTCAATTTATCCCATGAACAAGTCTATGGATACAGATACATGGAAATGTGCTTACTTGATGTTATAACAAACTCAGAATGGGGTGCGAGGCCTGTGTTATGATTTGCCATAGTGTGCATATGCTTGTATATTCTTCCCTATCTTCATACAGATCATGGAGGTCTAGTGACTTTATGTTCAGAGTGTGCAGTCTACCACATGACAGTCACCTGTTAATTCCTTTACATTAACTAGGAAACAATCTAACATATCTAGTCTGCACCAAGCGTATAGGTAAGATGGCAGTACACTGACCACCACTGAGAAAGAACTGCCAAACAGATAACAAGTCTTGCATCCTTTTGTGACCCTATGATGACTCAGACTTACTTCCCGTCCTTAGGTACCATCAATGTACATGAACAGGCTGCCTTTGTAACCACAGGTCAGTCATACCTCATCAAACATTATTTAGACCCCGCTTTATTTGGCTCCCATTATTGCCTCACTTCCACTTACTGTTGCACTTTATCAAATGAGCTTTCCAGTTTATCCAGCTTTTTCAAAATGTCTGTTACATTGAATGATTGCATCTTTGTAGCCAAGACTTCCAGTTTGTGAATGGCTACCTTCAGTCGCTGTACAGCCATTTCTGAAGGAAACAAAAATAACAATAAAGATGTGTGAGAAAACCATCAGCATTAGCCTACAACATCATTGTGAAAAGATGCATTCTTACATTAAATTGTTTTATGTTACCTGCAGGGACTTTACAGTCAAAAAGCAAATTAAGTACCTAGGTCAGAGAAATATGAATTATACCCCAACTTGTGAGCAGCAAGGTAATTTCTATAGCCATATTTGCACATCAGATAGACTCTTCCCTACACATGGCTGCATATATTCAAACACTGACAGATAGATGAACAAATATAGATAAGGATATATACTTCCTCACTGACATGGTCTGCACACAAGCAAGGTCTTTGCTATCCTTTAATGGAATTCTTGCCTCTGACCCAGGAATACTGGATGTTACTGTGTGCAGGGTATTCCAACAACCATTAAAAACAACATGCAGCAATGGTATACTTTTCACAGTACTGGTGGCTGCTGCTGTGTTCAAAATGTCCATCAAATAGCATTTTAAAGGAAAAACACAGCTCTTTCCCTTTAAAACCTACAGGCTTTCTAGACATGGTTACTAATTTCCATCCACCAATCCCAACGATCCCCATTTAATTTACATACAAAACAGTTACTTCATTCTGGTCTGTCATAGCATTTGGTTCCTTTTAATGTTCATGACACTCTACTGTGTACTGTCACTTTTTTTTAAATGTTCATGACCTCTGGGTTGCAATGAATTATGGTTGCTCTTGATGCAAAGAAGCCTATTCATATACCTGTGGAATGCTAGTTGTGTAATAATATAGTTTGAATCTATGAAAACGCACCATTCACAAAAGACAGCAGTATAGCTTAAAATAGCTTGATCCCTTACAATCATATCTCCTACTGCCTCTGTTCCATTTATACAAGTCCTTCAGAAACTATCAGCAGTTTTACTATGTTATAGTCTAATAGACAGATTCTGAGTTCTGTTTTCCTATCATTAAAGAAACATCTTGTAATTTCAGCCTTAACTCCCCCCATCAACAGCAGATCAAGAACTGTGCTCCCCTTTCATTCTTTCTTGCCTTTCCTACTACACTTTGTGAGTCTGTGGTTTTAAATCACATGCATTTCTTTCAGTCTCAACTCCCAGATGTATAGCCCTGGCTTTCAATATTTGTCTTACTAATGAATGCCAAAGAATCCCCAACATTTCTTTTGAAATACCAACAAACTTTTTAATATTCTTATTTATAGCACCCTAGCACATGTGCTCTGACCTCTGGGGTACCACCACTGTCATCTTATTGCCCCCATTGCCTAATTCCACTTACCACAGCATAGAAGCATACCACCCACACAGATAATGGGTGAAAGGTTGTAGGTACTTCCACATTTAACATTATGCTCGGAGGATTTTGTTGATGTTCTTCATGTTTTACTGCTGCAGTCATCACCTGTGGGTTATCCCTGCTGCGGTAGCCCTCGGCCGGCTCGAATACCAGAGTCAATATTTTTTTGGTTTGGTAAATTACTTTTAAGACTGCTGTATTTGACTATGCTGACCTCTACTAGTAGGGCATACGGACAGCACTACTTGTCTCCACCTGTCCCTACAATTGCAGATTAAGCCTGCAGTCACTTTGTTGCATCTCATTAACCAGCCTTTCTCACACCAGGGTCACTATTCAAACCTTTGTCACTATGGCCATAGCCAGGACTATAATAACCATTGTAGTTGGTGGTGCTAGTGACCATATCTGAATTAACATCCATCATAAATATCAGGCTTCAGGTATTGTCAACAAAAGTAAGCATAATAACTAGTGATGGCCTGTGATACTGCCACAACTAAAGATATCAGTAATTGTCTAGTACATTTTATTAATATTAAGTCCGATGCCCAATGAACCTACAGTCACTTGCTGAGAACAGGTGCACTCAAGTCTCAGTTGCTCGAACACCACAGCTCCATACAGCACTTGCTCTGCACCATTGCTTACTTCACAAATAAGTGAGATTGTACTGTTCATATGTCAGTGCTTAGTGGGTGGACTGATCTCACAGCTGCATGAAGAAAGAGGTTTCACATACTTAACTAGTGATCATTTTTACCAAGGTACAGTGACTTCAGAGTAAGAATAATAAAATAAAATGGTGTGAGGGCTGATGTCCCCTACATGAGGGTGCAGAGGTGTATGACTTTTTTAATATGTGTCATTTGCTTCTAATATGATGGAGTTTGAGTACATGCATTATGAATGTTTTTGTTTTACAAACCCAGATGTGAAAAAGCACTGTAATGGTCTTGTCCAGCTTAAGTACTTAACAAAAATAGTATGCTGGAGACCTGGTTCTGTGACACAGAGAGATAAATCTCTGACTGCTACCCAGACAACACTGATTAGTGGCTAAGGAAGCTGAAAGAGCTGGGCAAGGTGAATGAGAGATGTGAGGCTTATGTCTGAGTGCTCACCTGGGAGGGTGGATTGTGGTGGTTCCTCCCCCCTGTGAAGATGTGGTGCTGTAGGGGAATGGCATCCACCAGTCTCCCTAATAATAGGATACATGGTGGGGGGTTTAGGTGGTGAACACCCAAAGCCACCCATCGAAGCCAGTATCAGTAGGCCTCACAGAGATGTATCAAGAAGCAGGCACACTTCTGTGTTGGAGGCATAGGCAGTTCCTCTGCAGTGATGTAGAAACTCAGATCACCTCCATGGGATAGGGTTTGGGCTGCATAACAAAAATACTGTAATGGCTGAAAAATGATGGCTTCATATGACATCACAGGGAACAAATGGGCTGGAAATGGTTCTCATCCTTTGAGGAACAAATAGGCCTGTGGATTGTCAGAAGTTTATGGTCACCAGGGAGCAAGGTATCAAAAATAATATAAAAATAAGTATGCTGGAAATGAAATCTAGTCAGGCAATGTTATGCTGACTCTTCCCAAGAATCACTAGCTGTACTTAAAACATTTTAGGGTGGAGAGATTCAGTGGCTAACCTGTTATTGGCTCTATGACATACATTACACCATTTTGATTGTTTTTTATTGCAAATTCAGAATTAGCCAGGCATAGTGTAGAGTTTACATTTAAATAAATACACTGGAAACCAGAAGGTACACATGGGAATCTATTTATCTCTCAACATCCAATAAATATATATAAGATAAATAGTTTCCAGTTTGTACCTGCTGGTTTACAATGCTTTTTCATTTTTTTTTAAATTTCATCTGTTAGTTTACTTTAGATTGTATATGTTGTCTCCAGTTTCTAATTTAATGTTTAAATTCAAGATAATAGTTGTCAGTACATTTCACAAGGCTAGGCAGGTCAGATTACAATATGCCATCATTAAAAATACTAGCCGAATGATGACTGATCAGAGATCTCATGTGCATAATTTAGTAACCGGTCAAAATTCTGAAACTTGTCAGTGCAAGTCCCACAATAACAACATTAAATGACTGAAAAATACAGATTTACATGTACTAAGAATGACATTATTTGTCTGAATATTATCTTTTTTCAAAGGTATAATGATCTCAGAGTTTGTATATATATATAGATATATATATATATATATATATATATATATATATTTGGAGGGGGGAGTCACACCTAATAGGACACACAGTACTTATCCTTTCCAATGGTGTGTCCATAGGTATACAACCAAGTATTTTACTGCTCGTGCAGTGTCTGGCAGTTAGTGCAGTTAAGGATATGAGCTATTAATAAGCTTCACCCTGTAGTCCAGGGTTTGATTCTCTTAGCTTCCATTTCCCTAATGTGTGACCTTGAGTGAGTCATTTAGTCTGACAGTGCTTTGAGGCAATTGGGATAAGCTCCAAAATGGTTTCCTGAACCACAAGCCTAGTAACTACCTATGAACCAATAGTTAAAATTGCTGATAATAGTTAGTATAACCATGTTTATCAGAAATTTACTTTGAGACATATATATATATATATATATATATATATATATATATATATATATATATATATATATATATATATATATATATATATTAATAAGGGACATTCTAGAGGTTATTTTTATTCATGCATACCATAAGAAGTATCATTTTATCATAATTATTATAGCAGGTATTATTCTTTAGAGTACATGGAACTTCTTTAAATTATGTTAAGTATTTCAAATAGAAAAATTATCTTTTATGTTATGGGAGCTGTGTCTGCTTTCTATCCTAACCATTCTTGGTCAACACCAGGATAAACTATATCCCTAAATGTGCATTAATACTTATATATACTTTATATTTACATACTTTATGTCTTCACTCACTTCCTGATGTCTATCAGTTTTTCTCCTCCGGCTTTCTATCTAAATATACCATAAGCCTGCTTTTCTGTCTCTTCGTATTGCAATTCCTGTTTGCATTGTACTGTTACCTTTAATTTCTCTATAAACTGGCTAAAATTTGACTATTAAATCATTGCCATATAATTTATATCTCTTCTTAACCAATGTTTTCATATTTTGTCTAATTATATTTAAAGACTGTAAAATTATTCTTCTTAAAATGTTTTGTAATACTTTGGAGCTTTTCTCTCCCAGGCCTCCATTTGAAAATAGACTCCTACTCAGCTGGACTTTCCAAGTAATCAAATGTCAATAAATAAATAAACTCATTTGTAATATTTTTTTAAATATTAATTCTCAAAAATTATTTTATGGATTTTCAAAATGTGAGCTGTAGTACATCAGCTAACTGTGTGTAGTGTTTAGTTGTGTTAGCATCTCTAATTCACCACACACTGCTCCGATACATGTTTAGAAGTTCAAGATGTTGTGATGATGTCCTACCTTGGTATGCAACTCAGCATAACAAACTCTGTGATATAGGCAGAATAGCAGAACAAGGGTGTTAACTCACTGATCTTCTCATAAAAGTCCTCCCATATAGTAATATAAAGGATAGTGGCTAACAGATCAAATTTTATCAATAAATTATACTTTGAGTGGTATGCACAAATAATTCTAACCTCAGCAAGGAAGTCTCACTGGTTATAATTATTTGTACATGCCTTGAGAAGTATAATTTCTAGTAAAACTTGCCAGATTTTACAGTGTTTGACATTTTCAATACTTTTTATATTTTTAAGCATTGAATTTTATTTTATACTTTTTTCACTTTATTTTTGAGTCTGCAGTAGTTTTCCTGAAACAGCATTGGATGTGAGTAATTGTTTTTCTGGTCAACTTGCAATCACTTTGCATGGCAGCTGGAACATTGACATTATCTGAAATTAGACAATTTTAGACTTTTATTAATTTGTTTTAATGTTATTTTGCTTTTGCCTTTTGTCATTTCTGACCACCATGCATAAAACGTTATACTGTTTAACTTTCTTCTCCAAACAGCATAACAGGTTTTGCAAAGCAGCATAATAAGCATGATTAACTTGCATACCAAGCCCTTATTATAAAGTATATAGACATAATTATCAACCCCAGATCTTTTTTTTATCCTCCATTTCTAGAAAACTCTTACCAGACCTATAAATCTGTCCGAATTTCTTACGTTCAAAATGCATCACTTTTCCCTGTTTACTATGAATCAGTCAATTGTCACATCATTACATAAAATTTCTATTTCAGTCTCTCTCTGAATTTTCTTTGAGACATAACAACAATTTTAGCATTGACTGTAAACTTTACCTTTAGTTTCAGGAATAATAGCCAGCACCCCACTAGCACCCTCACCTAAGCAAAGCTGCTTCCCTTCCCACCTCTCAGAATCCCACATTTCACTGGCTCCCGCTGCATTCTGCCAGAGTGTAGTTTGTCCTCTCTGTTTATCCACTGTAAGACCTGTCTCTAGCCATACTATTTTACCAGCACACAGCTAAATGTAGTCTCTGATGCTCATCCTTCATAAACCTATCCTCATTTCCCATTATTCTGCCGACATACATTCAATCCACTAGTTCTTACCTCTCAGACATTGTAAACCTACCATAGATCCACAGTGCTCAGACACTGTGTAACCTACCACAGATCCACAACACTCAGATACTATGTAACCCCCCCCACACACACACACACACACACACACACACACACACACACACACACACACACAAAACCAGGGGGTGCTGAAAACGTCTAAGCCCGACCAGCTTTCAAAATTTTGAGCATTATTTTGATCTGTAGCTGAAAAGAGGGTAATTTCATCTTGTAATGTGCCAATCTGCAGAATTATAAAGTCATTATATAGCTTATCCCTTGCCCCCACTATTTTTTTGCCAAATATCCTTAGCTACTTTGTTTTGCCATGATGCACCTGTCCCTATTCTCCCAATGCTCCCAATATTGTGCTACAATTCAAACCAACCATAACTCCCTCCTTTCAGGTGCAACATATGGGTCTATATTACCTTATCAAATGATGAAAAGAGCGAACACTCTTTCATCGATCCGAAAAGGTCAGAACCCCTAAAGAGTGAAGACACGTATCATCGATTTTTTCCTAGGGAAAAAAATTGGTGGGCCGTCTTCGGGACCTTGCCCTTTCCTCCACTATGGTGCGATCTCGGAGTTGGTATATTTAAGTAGGGGGGGGGGTTGTTTGGGGGATGCGAAGCCCCCCACTTCATTTTGAGTTTGATTTTTTTTTTTTTTTTTTTTGCGGAGCAGTGATTTTTTTTTTCCCCTGGGAAAAAATTGCTGTTCCATGTCTTTGCTCTTTAGAGGTTTCGACCTTTTCAGATTGATGAGCGTGTTCGCTGTTTTCATCATTCGATAAAGTAATATAGACCCACAAAATATACTTGGTTCTCTTCCATTTCACATAATCCTTTTATACAGCTTTGGAAATAATACTTTCCAAAAACCTAGATTCACAACAAGCTATTCAGTTACCTGCTTCTAATACTAATATAAAACTGACCTAATAAGACCTCCTGTCCTCATATCTGTGATACCTCTAATGCACCAAATTCCATTCATTCCTGAAAAATCACAATTCTCCCTTTCTCATCACGTCTTCATAATCTTACCACAAACCAAGTTCAAGATCCCTGGCATCTCTAGACCTTACCTTACTTCTTTCTTAAACGCTGATGCCACATAACCAACATTGAGGTTTCCAGAATAATCCCACTCCACAAGAACAAAGTAAACAGCCATGTCAACATTCCACTCAGTACCTGCAAGGTGCCATAATTCTGGAGTGTACTGATATGGCTCAATAGTATTTTTTACCCAAGACTTTATATATAAACTCTTTCTTCACTTTATCACACCCCTGAATGACTTCCTATTTCTCTTCGTACTTCTGAAAAATAATGTAAACTAGCCATTACAAGGTGTCTGATGTGGTCTCAGCATTTTTTAAAATCTTCATCTCCGCTTCAAGGAAGATGGTGCTCTGCTAATTTTCCTCCTTCTCCAGTACAGCAAAAGAAAATGTTTTGAACACTCTTCTTCTTATTCTACTGATTCTTCCTAATTAGCTTTAGTTTGTTTGTTTTTTTCTCACCAATTTTATTTACTGTATCTGGTTTCCACATACAATGTACACTCATCCTGACTATCTTCCTTTTTACAGTGTTTCACATTTTTTTCTTACTGCTTCTCTAACTTTTCAAAGAACCATATTAGCTGCGTTCTTCTGCTGTGTATTTCTTTTCCCACAAGCCCAAAAAACATACCTTAGATGTGCTTTGTTATAAATTCTTCATCTTGGAGATGCTACACCTTTAAAACTTTAGTGATTCTATTAAATAGTTTTTATTGTAACATCCTTCTCTATGACATTTTTTGGGAGGTTAGAACAAATAAATGATCCTAACTGATTATTCTGTCTTGCGTCCATTTATCTACCTGTCTGTCCATCCATCTCTCTTTTTGTTTCTCTAGCTATCTATCAGTCTGTATGGTCTATTTGTCTATGTATTTATCTACCTGTCTGCCTGTCTTCTCTGTCTGTCCGTCTGCCTCTCTTATCTATCTCTCCCTCACTTTTGCTGACTGCTTAGTCCCAGTGGACCAGAGGTCATTTTAGAAGGTAGACCCAGGAATTAAATAAGTAAGAAAGTACAATAAGAATTCATTAAGTGACTAGGGGACTGGAATGTGCACACATCTGGTACCCTGAAAACAGTCTTAAGGTAAATGCAAAAAAGTGCAGCATAGTATTGTTCATCAAAAAAGATGATCCCACCTTATCTGTTATACGTGGTGATCCCCTTTGGGCAGATATGGTCAAAAGAGACCTGAGTTCTTATGTAAACAACTCATATCTATTATTTGATCATCCAATGTCCACAATAATCGAGAAATCCTTCTATCAGACCAAATTAATTTTCAAGGGGATATCTTTAAGATCCAGAGAAGTCATCTGCACTGTTCTATTATCAGACACATCACTGAATAAAATGCCTCCTTTGTTATATACAAACTCATACATACCACTCAGTAGGAAAGGCCCAAAAGATTTCTATCCAAGAAAACTTAAAGTCTTAAATCCTTCAACTATAATGACAGAGTGGCATGCCTCTCCCTGTACTCAGTAACCTGCCAGCTGCAATTAGGTAACCTGTTGCTTGTTTTTATCTCCTGTTGACTTTATACTTCATCTCAAAAAACAGTGGCTCTACAAACACCTATACTAGGGACCTAACTCTCCCCTGACAAATAAAAATACTCACTTGGGGGATAGGTTCCTAATTCAACGTATTCCCAGCCTATGATAAAAGTTACCACTGCAGGTCAAAGTACTACCCTGGCTATCCTTCAGCCTACTCTTAATGATCGGATACGTAGAAACAAATTTACATCAGCATTATCCTTTATAGTCCAGCTTGGTTTAGAAGGTGAGCACTATAACGTGCTTGAAAAGTACAGCAAGAATGTATATGGCTAGGTATCTTATGTTCCCCATGATTGCTTCCTAGTATTTTCCTATGTTCTAATAGAACACTTGGATGTGCATAGATTCCAAGTCCATTTATCCCAAATTAACCAGCAGCTAACTTATGCATTGCAATGCATTTAGGTAGTACAGTCCACTGAGCTGTATCCCTTGTATAAAAAGTGTTGCCTTACTTATAAACAAAACTAAATATTCTCCACCATCCAACTAAATAGATATCTCCTGTTCTGTCATTTTTTTGCAACTCTGCCATTACATAAAGTATTTTGTGCACCCAAATCATATTCGTGAATGTCTTTTCCTTTACAGCATTCATCCTCAGAAGAGACAACCCTTTAGCATAATTCATATCCTTCAATTCTGCCATCACATTTAACCCCCATCTTTCCATTTGTATTTTTTAATATAAAATGGAACCTCTGCTTCTGTACTCATTACATCACATAAAAGCTAATCAAAGTTCAGTGCAATGGAAACACATTTATAAGTACTTCTAATCTACGCTTCCTGCTACATGTACACATACACGCACACACACTAAATATGACTTTAATGTATTTATTGCAGCGAATGGTCTATCCTTAATGTAATTGTAACACAAATATATTTCTTCTATCCTAAGATATATATATATAGTACTTAACTCAAAATAACAATCACCAAATACTATATAGACAAACATATTCTTTCAGGACGTCATAAGCACTGAAGAGTTTAAAGTACTTTAAAAAAAAAAAATGCCGGGGTGGTGCAGCGATAGCATTGTCACCTCACAGCAAGAGGTTCTCCCGTTCGATTCTCGGCTGGAGCACCTTCTGTGTGGAGTCTGCATGTCCTCCCCGTGGTCGAGTGGCATTCGAAAGACATGCATAGGGCGTGCCTTCATTGAAGGTTGGGTGTTGGGTTGGTACCTCGGCACCGTAAAAATCGACTGCCAATCATTAGCGGACCGGAGTTCCGCTGTGGTGACCCCTAACCGGGAAAAGCCGAAAGAAGAACATTAGATATAAAAAAAGCACAATTTGTAGTTAATATAGAAACTAATTTACACAGATATTCAGAATGGTCCATATTTTCACACTTCAGATAAAGTCAATTAAAATCTAAACATCTGTATAAATTTAGTTATCTTATTTCATGTGGCAAAACTTTGATTTTAAGATTCGGTTTTAGAGGTAGATGCAGTTAATCTGGACTCTAAATATGTTACTCTCAAAGTCTGTCACTTGGACTCGTCATATATAAGCAAGTTTTTATAAAAAACAAGTTGTCATACTTCATCATAACATATTTTATAAACAATTTTGTAGAGTTTTAATTGCATTTACTGTTTAGGACTACACACTCAAGTGTGTTAGTCTTTTCTGTGTTTATTTACTGTATTATTACACTGTTTAGCCTGTTTCAACAAACAAAAATACTATCTTGTTTGCTCGTTTCCCACCTTTCCTAGACAGTCCATATCCCAGGCTTTGCTTGTCTCAGGACTTTATTTTCTGTGTTTAGAGCTATCCAGACCTTGCTGTGGTAGAGGGAAGTCCTACTGCTTACCAGTGTGAGTGGTAACCATTGTACTGCCTATCTAACACTAGAGGAGTGGTTTCCAGCTCTGAAATTGTAATTTTATTAGCCTTTTTGGGCTGACTTCTATCCCTTTCAACTTTCTGGCTTAAAAATGCGTGTGTTTGCACATTTTTCACATTGTGCAGCACTGCGAGGCTACAGTTAAACTATTCCAGGTGCCAGAAAATGTACTCTTCAAATTTTCCCTTAGAACTATCTGGTTTCTCAGTAGTAGCACTAAAATCTGAACCCCTGTGACTAGCACTTGCTCTAGAACCTGCTGGAAAGCACTAGGAAGCCTGAAACTGATACAAGCACTCAACTCTCCTTGACAATAAGGAGAAATTAATTGTAGGCACTAAACAGCCTATAATTGCAAAGTACCTTGCAAAGGTAAGGGAAAACTGCTCTTAAACTTTACAAAAAAAGCATCTAAACAGGCATGTCCAAGGGTCAGCTTCCGGTGATTTCTCGTGTCCACCTGGTGAATCTGGGCATACTAGGGCAATGTGGCAACTGCCTCATGTACACAGACAATCCTCTCCTCCTACCACCTAACACTGCAACCTGCGAGAGATGCACTTACATAGCCAAATTGGAAGCAAAGGTCTCTCCAGCTAAGATTGTGCTAGACAGCCAAGAGGAGAAGGTTAACACCTGCACTACACCTCTAGCAACTCATAGCCCTTCAAAACCCACACCATCAACACCCACACATAGCAACACTAAACCCACATATGCAGAGGCCGTTAACATTAACCTGCCCAAGCAACAAGGACCTCCGAAGCTGAAATGCAAACAAACACCAGTCACAACCAAAGTGACACATAGCTCACAACACCAGTGTGCCACCCAACAACAGCCCCTAAGGCAAGACAATGTACCCAACACTTTAGTCATAGGTGACTCTATAGTCAGGCACACTGATGTCCCACTCACCAGGCTGAACAAGGAGAAAATTACAGTCAGCTGCCTGTTGGGTGCCAGGATCCGCCACATAATGCATGCACTCAAGTCACTCCACAACAACTACAAATATGACTCTGTCATTGTCCATGCTGGAGTGAATGACTTGAGACATACCTCCCTGGACTACATGAAAAGAGACATGGAAGAGCTCTTGGATCATGTGGCCCAGGCAGGTATGACCCTAGCCCTGAGTAGCATCTTGGCTTCGCCCAGAATGATGCCACAGTATAAGGACAAAATGATTGACTTCAACAATTGGCTAAGCTTCTGGTGTCTTTCAAAGGGGATCCAGTATTTATCTGCCTGGGAAGACATGATCGACAAACCACGATGCTTTGCCAGAGATGGTCTGCACCTGTCACCCCTGGGATTCAGGTTACTGGCTAAAGCTCTTGCCACCCCTATAGTGCCTTTTTTAAGCAAGGTTCAAAGGATAAAACCACCACCGTAACAGATACAAGCATGCAAAATCTGAAGGTAATGCTACTCAATGCTAGAAGTCTAAACCTCAAAATACACTCTCTCGAGGCACTCCTAAAAATGGAGAACATCGATATCTGTGCAGTAACTGAGATCTGGTTCAAGGCTCCAGAGAGCACCCCTGCAATACCGGGCTACAACTCTTACCACACTTTTTGGCCACAAAACCAAGACTGAAACACTAAAGGTGGAGGAGTGTCCATATTCACCAAGGATATTCACATCTCCAGGCTAGTTGCCCAACACAATGCATCTGAAATTCTCCAGGTGCAACTAACACTAGGTAAGACTGCAATCCAAATTGTAGCTTGCTACAGATCCCTCACCATGCCCCAAGATTCTCACTTCACCTTTCTAAACATACTGTAAAATATTAAGATACAACCAAACACCCTAATACTGGGTGATTTCAACTACCCTGCCATTAACTGGGAAAACTACCTGGGTACCAACTCCTTTCCCTAACGGTTCTTGAAATACATAAATTCCAACGCCCTGGATCAACTAATCCATTGTCCCACCAGGGGCTCCAATATCCTAGACCTGGTCATTACCAACATGGGCGATAGATGCTACACACCAGTGGTCACCCCCCCTCATTGGTCAGGTCTGATCATAAGCAAATCACCCTTGACATCCACATCCCACCCACCCCCCAGTAAGGAAACCTCCTTAAAAAACTTCTCCAAAGCCAACTTCATGCTACTGAAGTCAGAAGTGACAAACTTCACGACACCCATGCAGATGGGATTTGAAAGTTCGACTGCAGAATCCTACACTAAGGCACTGTATGAGCACATACACTCGTGCATGAATCGTGCCATCCCAAATAGAACCAAGATGCTCTTCTCCAAAAAAAGGAAGCCAATCTGGTGGTCCCCTGCTATAAACAAACTATACAACAGAAGGAAGAAACTGTTGCAGAAAAGAGAAAAATCCCAGGATGCAAAAAACTCCCTCACTAGCCTCAGTAAGAAGCTGAGATCCCTCATAAAATCCTCAAAAGCTAGTTACGAAAATAAAATTGCCAAAGATTCCAAAGACAACCACAAGGCATTCTATAGTTATGTCAAGAATCTAAATGGCAATGCTCAGACCTGCTCTGAGCTACAACAGAATGGCATTAAATATACTGATCCCAAGGATATTACCAATATCCTGGCAGATCAATTTAGTGCCAGCTTCACCCCCCTCTCACCCCCTAAAGGGCCCATCTCAATACCAAAAGATTGCCAAATTCCAGTAATCACGGCCACACAGGTAGAAACCACACTCTCCAAAGCTAAGAATACAGCATCCATGGGACCAGATGACATCCCAGGCTGTGTACTACATGAACTACAAAATGAACTGGCACCTCACCTAAGTGTCATGTTTAATCGTAGCCTCACCTCAGGCTTCGTGCCCACTGAGTGGCACACAGCTACAGTTATCCCACTCCACAAGGGGGGATCTGCCTTGGATCCCGGGAACTACCATCCCATCAGTCTGACAAGCCTGATCTGCAAGGGCATGGAACACATTATCATAGAACTTATAAACAAAGACATTGGCAACCTTCAAACACTGGACCCCACCCAGTTTGGGTTTGTGAAGGGCCGATCTTGTCTCCTAAATCTGATTGACTTCTTCAAATCAGTCTCCAGAGCTGTGGACAAGGGTAAGGCAGTCCACACAGCCTATCTGGACCTTGCCAAGGCCTTCGACACCATCCCCCACTCTGGAATCATAGATAAACTTACTAAGCTGGGCATAAATCCCTGCGTCACACGATGGGTTGCCAACTGGCTTACTGACAGAACCCAGACTGTAAAAGTAGACGACTCCAAATCCAGCTCCAAACAAGTTGACAAGTGGAGTATCTCAGGGTTCAGTCCTGGGACCACTCTTGTTTGGCATCTACTTCTCTGAAGTAAAGGCCAACACTAAGGGATTTTGGCTAACAAAGTTCACAGATGACTGCAAACTGGGAGCCATTATTGAATCCCCAAATGATGTGGATATTCTACAAAAGGGCCTTACAGAAACAGATACCTGGTGCCAGAGCCATGGGCTCAAGCTTAATGCCAAGAAATGTATAGTTATCCCCTTTGGAAAAAAACATGTACCCATGAATTCCCACATAGGTGGCAGGACACTAAACATTGAAAGTGTGATGAGAGACTTAGGTTACACAGGTGGACAGTGGTCTCACTTTTGATAACCACATGGCCACAACACACACCTCATCACTAAGGGGTTTTCATCTTGAAAAAAGGAGGTCATTGTCCCACTATACTCATCCCTCATTAGACCCATTATAGAGTATAATGCCCCAATTGGTATGTACCTCACAAGACATCTGCAACAGCTGGAAAGGCCATAGAAATACCTCACTAAAAGAATCACAGGCTTAAAGCAGATGCCATATGCTGACCATCTAAAATAACTCCAGCTATACTCTGTGGCATATCGTCTACTAAGAGGCAATCTCTGCTTAACAGACAAGGCCAAGTCAAACCCTGAGTTGTTGGACATGCTCCACTTAAAGAAATCCCTATCCCTCAGAGCCACATGCTCCAGGGATCTAAACCTTGTCATCACAATGAACAAAACATGCTGGAGGGATAGGTTCCTGACCCAGAGACTCCTCATACTCCGGAATAGACTGCCCATACATGTCAAGCAGAGCACCTCCTTGGCCCTCTTCAAAAGGAGCCTTGATGATTGGATGGGAGATTGGAAATTCACCCCAGGGATCATGTCAGTCACCCTGCTAGACAGGGGCACAGAGAAGTAAGTATTGTGGGAAGAAATATCCAGGGAATTGTTATGGCTAGGCTTGCATAGGCCCTAGGGCCGATAGCCTAGTACCAACCTATGAACTTATGAACAACTTTTAAATCCTGTTACATACATTTAAACTGTCCAGAACTTTTTCTTCATATTTTCTCAGCTTATTAAGATGACTAGTTCTTAATCTCATGTTCTCATTCCATAATACATTTTTTGAAATTTCTGTTTCCTGTACATAAAACATTCACAATGTCAGATGGCCACATAAATGACTCTTTCAGTTGTATGTTTAACGATACTGCTCAATTTTATATACTTTTCTTGTCACTCTATGAATACGTGTTTGTTACAGCAACTGCTTCACACCTCCTTTAGTGTGTGTCTATCATGCCCCATTTTTTTTCATGTGACATCTGTGCGTGTACAGCAACACATTGTTTCCTCACAGGTGACACTGGGCACTGAATAGAGCTCGTTAGCAGGTTCTTCCAAGATTTACCCTCTACCTGCAAGCTGAACAGCCACACATGCAGTTCAGTGAGTCGATGTGCATGATAACAACTGACTGTCAGTGTTACTGACTGCCGGTGTTACTGACTGTCAGTGTTACTGACTGCCGGTGTTACTGACTGCCAGTGTTGCTATGGACAATATTTTCTGGAAAACAACATTCCTGATTTACACCTGATTTGATCTTATTTCTGAAAATAGTGCTGTCATTAATCATTGTATCAGATTTTTGGCAATCCAATTCGGTTATATCAGATATCATGCATTATACTGCATAGATTTGTATTATTTCATTTGGTACTTGCGTATTAATGAAACCAGGAGGCAAAGGTGTCATACCTCGTGAAATTTTTGATGTTTGTTCGAAAGGTTACATACTATCCAGTAAAATTGTAGTTTGCTAAATGTGTACATATTTTGCAAATGTAATAACAGATTTTGTCCCCGAAAAAAAAAAAAACTGTACTGCATAACACATAAAAAAAATTGGTGACATGGCAGCTCTTCCTTTGAATTTGCAATTGCTTCCTCTACCAGATGTGGATCCTACATTAGCTTTATTCAGTTTGCCACAGTCATAACAGAAAGATGTACCGTACTTTAAACATTCTAAAATTGTTTTGATAAAAAGTAATAATACTTATATATACTTATTAAAATACACACTGCGTTTTCAATAACAGAATAACTTTTTTTTTTTAACTGTTCCCTTGTAGTAGCCGTAAATACAGTGCAGACTGCAGCAGTCAATCATGTCATGCACGCTGTCACAATGTGTAAAGTGGTGCCTGAGATTTTGCAGGTTTCCCTGAAAACATTGTCATAAAACCTTTGTAACGCCAACAGTACCTGCTTTGAGTCTCCTCGGTTTGGTTTTGCATTTAAGATGAGAGGAGTAACTTAGATGATATTGAAATATTGTACTAAAACCTAATGTTCTTATCCCCTACCTCTCAGCTATCACTACAACAGAAATAGCTAACCTGCCTGCTGTAATAGCTTCAGTACACGATTAAAGACTGTTTTCTTCCCCTTTTGGGGATGCATTTATGATTATATACCAGAAAATGTCAAGGGTGAGTCATTTGTCCATACATTAAAAGATACTTACGTATTAAAAAAGCATCACCAAAAGGAGAAGAAAACAGTCTTTAATCGTGTACTGATATCACATTTGGAACCTGGTTGTGATAATACATTAAGTACCTTTTATTTTATTTATGTTTACTTTGGGAAGAAATTAAGAAGGGCAGCAGAGATTTCCTGTGTTATAAAAGCTGTTTTCTTTTCATATCTCCAATTCATTTATGATTTGTTAGTATATTAAGTGTAAAATAGTTTAATTAACAATGCTTTTTTAATTTTAAAATTGAAGCAGAGGTGTTTATTTTCTAAGTCACATCTGCTGGAATATTATTTTGGGGTTTGGCACATGCTCAGTTAGATTAAATAATTATAATATGCCTTAATGCCTATGTAGAGCAACTAGCTAAACAAGCCTGATATGAGAAGGACCGTATTATAACTCTGTAATCTATTCAGACTATGGAATGCGCCTTTCCCGTATATTCATTATGTACTTATGTATGTAACTCCAATATATTTGCTATTTATGCATATATTGCTATTTAAAATTAATAAACCAAGAAAGAAGTTTGAAATGAAGGATCACTTTTAGCTTCACTCTGTATAAAAGGCAGAGTTACAGTGATTGAGTGCCTTTTGAGTTTCTTGCACATATCCAGGCTGTAAGTAGAGATTGAGAGTTCTTAGCACTGTTTGAGTACAAGTGTTTGACAACAACAGTTTTCAGCAACTTTATTGCATTATTTTATTGATGCTGTGATTACTTTTGTTTTTATTTTCTTAGGTTTGTATCTCCCTGTTCCTTCATTCATAAAATATTGCCATTAACTCTCTTGACCTTACCTGACTGAGTTGGATTTAACCATGGGATCTAAGACTGGTATGATGTCAAATGGCCGTGAGTATTACACATGATGTGAAGATGCAAAGACAAGTCTGTTTAAGTGCATGACTCAAGTAATTAGTCAGACTAAGGGTCTTCTATGGACAGCAAGACTAAATAATACTATAATTTGTTTAAATGGTATACTTTACTAAAGTAGATTACTTTATGTTTGAATAATAAGTTGTTCTTTAAGGACCAAATATTTTATTTATAGCAACACATAGTTTGTTTCCTCACTGGTTACTATCTGAAATATGACATCACTCTTCAACTGTAGGTTAACTGTTTCGCAGCATTACATTCAAAAGGTAATTACTGACTTTATTGGCTTTACTTTGCTTTTTTGGTCACTATCATTTGACTGGATTTTACAGAGGAATTTGTTACTGTGCTTAGTGCATTTTAATAGAGTTTCTTGATTTGTATCTACCTGCATTTAATTTGAGATTTAAGTTAAGTGATATTTCTTGATCCTTACATTTCACCTTAGCAGTGTTTTCAACCTGATACATGAAGCAACACTGGCAGGGTGGGTTCATATTTCAAACTGATATTGGCTAGGAACTTAAATCTAATTATCATGAAGACTGCCTGAATCCATAACACAGAGGATGAGGTAAGTCTAGATGCTCAATTAGCAGCCCCAAGCACTCCGAGAGCCACAAAGGGAGGCAGAGGAATGAAGTGCAGTGACCTGCCTCTCCTGGGAAGTGGGGGGTGTCCACCACCTGAGGAGCACACAGGAAGATGCATTTTCTCAGGTGGAGACAGGAGAAACCATTTCCTATGCTTGTTTGGAGGGAGAGAGGCCTGATTATTGGCAATGTCCCTTGTGGAAGTGAAAGATGACCACCACAAATAGCCCACTGCACATTCCCCTTCAATTTTTCTAACTGGGTGCCTGTAGGGAACACATGGCTAAGACGAAAACGTCCAAACTACCTCTAATGGCTGTGTAAATGCTGAACCTCCCAGATAACCCTTGACCCAGAGAAGGGGAAACAAATAGGCTGACTGGGCGGGGAGTGATGGTCATCAGGCAGTGGTGGCAAAGAGTGTAAAAAATATCATAATGACTGATAATTTAGCAACTTTTTTTTAGATGATCTGATACCCAATGGGCTGTTAAAATGTTCCCTTCCTGGCAAATGTATAATGTAGCTAGTGCATTCTCAGCAGCTATAGGAATTTATACTTACTGTAGATAACTACAAAAAATGGTATTTTTATAAAAGAAAATTCACAGTATAATTAAAATTTTATATCGCAATATCCAGAAAAATTTAGACACACAAACAGTAGGTATCTACAGAAATGTATAATTTAAAAAAGTTATTGAAAATTCATTTTTAGAGAATCATGATGCAAGCAGTACAATAAATAGTTTAGATAAGCCCTTGCAATAAAATACCAAGAAAAGAAGCCATTAATATTCAGGCACCAATGTTTGTGGTAAATGTCCTCCTCCTAAAGTAACACCAGAAAAAAAATCTGTGCAATTGATGCATTTGCAGTTGCTATGGTTTACACCACACCAAGGGTGCTACAGCACGCAGGTTTTACTTATAAAAAAAGAAAGAAACAATTTATTTATTTTAAAATGTAGCAAAATGTTTGCTACAAATGTAGAAAGCAGTTGCTACAGTTTATACTATGCACAAAGTGCTACAGTGCTCAGGTTTTAATTTTAAAAAAGAAAAAATGCATACTTTTTTCTTTTATTTATTTATTTAGGCAACTGCTTGCAATAAATGTAGTAAGCAGTTGCTACAGTTTATATGCTACATGGGGCACTACAGTGCTCATTTTCACCATGGCCTCTTGCCACGTATCATCTCCCAAACATGTGCTAAGAGGTGAAATTGCACTCCTCAAAACTGCCCCATATTAAATATGCTGGAGTTTGCCACAGTAGAAACATGGTATGTGCACACAAACACACATGCGTATACACATACACATATATACACACGCACACACACACACACACACACACACACACACACACACACACACACACACACACACACACAAGTAAAATGACAATGTGAACTATGTTTATTATATGTTCATGCTAATAACTTATTTCATAAACACAGTTCATGCTAATGATATGGCAACACGTTGCATTCATGAATCATACACTTGAATGCGTGTGTAGGAAGTATGCCAGTAGCAGGGATGGTGATGCTTATTTGCATGCAGACTGTATACATATTTGACACACTACAGGTAAAATATACACAACCTATTGTGTCCTTGGGAAGGAGGGAGCTTAGACAGGGTCTTACCCACTGTACAGTGCTTGATTTATTTTCAGTAAGCTCTCACATTTTTTATACCATATGTCTATATATTATGTGGTATAATGCATGGAGGCCATGCTCTCCTCACAATACCTCCCAAACAGTGGCTAGAATGGGTAACTGTGTAGTCACAGTTTGGAGCGGATTCTGCTGTCGTACTGACTTGAGTTGAGTTTTCTGATACTCACTCACCTACTCACTCACTAAATAAATGGTTTTCTGCATAAGTGCATATGACATTGACTGATAAACAATCTCAGCCCACAGAACAGGGTCAGCTGTAAACATGCTGCTCATCAGCTATAAAAATGGTCCTGAATTCTTCCAATAAAACATACACTTATGTCTTTACATGTTGTCGTCAGCTACAGATCTATATTATCCCAGCTTCTGTACTGACACAGAGCCAGCAGTGGTGTTATCATGTAGCACTCCCTTTTGCTAGGTAAAGGATAATAGCTTTTTGTTATTACTGCATAAGGATACCTGATAGCTATAATGAGCTAATTTCATGGTTCAGTGTTGTTTGTATCAGCTACCTTCCTAATGCAATAGTTCCTGTGCCCAAGATTAAGTTTATGGAATAGATATTTGATCCCAAAATGGGAAAAGACAGTATTGTTCTTCTTTATTATACAAAGTATTATAAGAACACGTAGATGTGCAAGGCATGTACCAAATGTTTATCAAGGTACCTGCTGGTTGGTATGATGCCTGTTGTATACTGTCCTCTGCAGACTGGGGAAAGTGGTAATAACAGTTTCTACTCATTTCCAGTAACTGCAGAAGGCACAGCATTGGTACGTATGCAAATGAAGGGATCCAGCTAACCATGTGCGCCCTCTTGTGAAAGCTCTCAGCCATGTCACTGTGTGTGTGGGGGGGGGGGGGCGAGTTATTACAGTGTGCTTGTGCTTGTGTATAGCGTGAGCTACACCAGCAGGTACTTTTGCACACCTTTAATAAATGTTCTATTTTGGCCACAATCATTCAATGTAATGTTGATGTGGTTGCTTGGCTATGCAGCACTAAGCAATGCAATTAACATTGCATGGCCATTGGGTATCAACCTGCAGTACTTAGCATGGTACAACCACAATTGTACCAACATAAATCATTTTCCCTACTCCAGAGTCTACTCTGCAAGTCACATGTTTGGGAATTGCTGACTATGCTACATATGTACATTTGCATACCTACTGCATAGCTGGAGGACTCCAGGTGCAAAGTTGTGTGTTCTTACTCCATAGTGCAGCGGATCCTTTCTGAGTAATGCAAAAGCCCTCTGCAGTTGCATACGATATTTATGAATAGTACATTTGGTTAGGTAAATCAATTCAAGATTTAGCTACTAAGACTTGAGTAACTGAAACAGGAAATCCAGCCCAGGAATCACTTCTGTGGCCCTGCTTGACAGGGGTGCAGGTAACTAAACCACCTGGGAGGGTGCTATAGCACAAAATTTATGGCTAGGCTTAATTATGCCCTAGGGCCAATAGCCTAGTGCCTACCTATGAACCTATGAAAAAAAAAAAAAACAGAAGTTGCATATTAATTGTAAAATGGTAGGTCTGGATTTAGATCAAAGAGTACAAGAATTACACTTTTTTGTGTTGCTACACAAGTGGAACACATCAGTCTTTTCAAGTAGGCACTCTGAATTACTTTCTGAATTCAATTAAAATACAACAATGGATTATATTGGGGGGAGGGAAAACCTAGATTGCTTTGCAATAGGCTGGTGGTCAGTAAAAAATCATGAAGCATTTTAATAGAAAATTGGATTAATTACTGCAGGTGGGAAACTACAATGCCAAATGGAAACAATCAATTGGTCTAATGGGTAGAGGAAAGGAGGAGCTGGATTTTGATGGGCAACTTTTTTGGTCATTTGAAAGGAACACAAGAGCACCTCCTTATGCTTTAAAACAGGGTCTGGGAATTATGAAACAGATATTGCATATAAGGTATCAAAAGCATGGGTAAATCTGCTTCTTCTCAATGGATATAGCAAATCTGGTGTGTGTGTGTGTGTGTGTGTGTGTGTGTGTGTGTGTGTGTGTGTGTGTGTTAATGTGTGTATATATATATATATATATATATATATATATATATATATGTGTGTGTGTGTGTGTGTGTGTGTGTGTGTGTGTGTGTGTGTGTGTGTATATATATATATATATATATATATATATATATACACATATATATATATATAAGAGAGAGAGAGATAGATATAGATATATGTTTCTACATATAAAAATGAAAAAGAAAAGCACAAATACAGCTCAAAACAAAAAAGATATATATATATATATATATATATATATATATATATATATATATATATATATATATATATATATGTATGTGTGTGTGTGTGTGTATATATATATATATATATATATATATATATATATATATATATATATATATATATATATATATAGACTCTATATCATTGGCGAAAAAACAAATCTTGAATGGCTGAAATATCGAAATTGCCATTCATCAATTTGTTTTTTGTGAGATTGCGGTACAGTGAAGACCGGGAAATTTGCTCTTTCCTCACTGTAGTGCGATCTTGGAGTTGGTATAAATAGTTAGCTGGCGGTGTGGGGGGCACAGCCCCCCACAAAAGCGATTTTGATGAATGGCAATTTCGATATTTCAGTCGTTTGATATTTGTTCCTTCCAATGTTGCGATATAGACCCGTATATGTATATATTACTCCATTTTCACACTTGTAGTTCTGCTATTCAAAGGATCACAGTTAGATCCTCAGAATTTCAACAAGCACCCTAAAACAAAAAGAGATATGCACATATATAAATCAGAATAAAGGTAAAACCATATTGGTTGGTAGGATATCCCACTAGTACAGGAAGCCATTGCCACTAAAGAAATGGAACTTCATATAGACATATAAACAGCTATTTGCTTTTGTTACTAAAGTCACCTTTGGCAAAACATGCAAGAATTAGGTTAGAGGTTTATTTTACGGAAGATAAACCAAGGTCACCTCCTTTTTAATGAGTGGCAAACATGGGGTTGAAGGTGGAACAAGACATAACAAGTCATAAACCTTTAAAAAATCTGTAGTGACTCCCCTAAAAATATAAACTGGAAACTGGCTTACATAGTTCTCTTACAGGCATCAAATAATTATGGAATATGTGTGTGTGTGTTTTTTTTACTACCTCAATGTTAATTAAACTGATTATAATGGCCAGTAGTGAAGCAGGAATGGAAATCAAACCAGAAATAGATAAAAACAGGCAGCAAGTGAATGCACCAAAAAACAAAAGAAAGAATATAAGGTGAAGGACCAGATGAGAAGGCAAGAAATGTGGAACAAACATAAATATAGTTGAAAGTATAGACAACGTCTGGAAGAGCCTCATGTTGATCAAGAAAGAACACAGGAATGGTTAAGGAGAGGCAAATTCAAACCAAGAAATGAAAGGTTAATATTGTCAGCCCAAGATAGTTACAAAGTCCATTGAACATGTGGAAGAAACAGATTAATGCAGGTTTTGTAAAACTGAATTGAAACAGTCACATACCTTGTTGTCGGTTGCGACACACTAATGGCAGAAGGACTGTATACTGAAAGGCATAATAATGTGGCGAGACTGTTGCACTAGGGATTGTGCAAACATTATGGTATCAAAGTGGCTGAAAAATACTGGAAACATGAGCCACAACGCATCATAGAAAATTATGAAGTTTATATCACATGGGACCACCCATTACCAACACTTCAAAAGATAGAGGCTAGAAAACCAGATATAGTGGTCCAAGAAAAGAAGACAAGAGTAGCATTTATCATGGAAATCCCCACACCCAGTAACTACAGTGTCTTGTGTATAGAGAGACATAAAGTCATAAAATACCAGGATCTGTAGGGAGAAATGAGAGCCATGTGGAAGAAACATACCCAGACAGTTCCAATAGTAGTAGGAGCAACGGGTCTTATAAAAAAATCATTTGCACTCGTATTTAGATATGTCACCAGTCCATGTAACCCCATTCAAATTGCAGAAGGAGTCATTACTGGGTACATTGCAGGTGCTGCGGAGAGCACTTTTGGCTGACATCAAAGAGTGAAACAATACTAATTTCATGAACTTTAATCGTACTTTGACTTAAGAATGGGGTCTATTCCCATCATGGTAATAGAAACCCAAAAGACTTGGAGAAATTAAAAAGAACCAGTAGTAAATGCTTTCTGCCTGGTATGCCTACGTCTGCAAGAGAGTTGTCTAAAGCTCATATTCTGAAAGTGAAAGATGATATTTTTGATCACTCTTAAAAATATCAATTCATGTTTAAATGATATCTGCACAGAATTTTTCCCCCATATATAAAGTTAATCAGTTTCCTAACCTCCCTAACTTTTGTTGAAAAAACAATCAGATTTGTAATTACCTAACCACTTACTGATTTGAATTACATGTCCTCCCACCAGAGCAATCATAGAAAAGTAATTCTGCTTGCTCAGCTTGAATATGGTTTACTATTATTTGCTACCACCTAAAAAATACACAACAACACTAGAAACTGTATCCAATAAAATGCTGCTTTACTGCCACCTCCCCATCATATGGGCATCATTGCCTTATAGTATCAAAAATAAATGGCTACTGGTACTAGGCAGAACAAATCTCCTTCTGGTTTCCCTGCTCTTCAAACTATACCAGCAAGCCACCCCTATCTTCTCCAGTCTCTATGAGACTTATCCTACCCATCACTACCTATAACCTTAGGAATAAATCCAGAGAAGGACCAGCACTCCAATCCACCACAAAAAAACTACACAGTTCCAATCACAGCTCCTCTGCCTTTGCTCCAAACTATAACAGTATGTCCTACCTCATGTCACTTAAATAAGAAACTACTCTAAGTTCTAACCCAACTACAGAAACAAAATAAGTGCAAATGCCAGAATACAGGCATTTCCCACAAGCTACAATTAATTGAATACTCCCTCTCTATGTTAGTCCTCTGCAGCTGCTGTGATTCCTTACTGAAACATGCAACTATTTCTTATATAAATATGTACATTGTATCCATGGGCACCCACAGGCAGGTGCACTTGCACCCCCGCTGGATTTTGATTTCACTTCCTGAGGGACTGTTACATTTACTTTTTAATTAAAAAAAAGATAGTTTTTGTTTTTAAGGGGTTCTTTTTTAAGAATGGTCCAGTTGCACACACCTGTCATGTCATGTTTGTGCATGCACTGTCGCACAGATGTCTTGTTCTTCCTTTCCGACCACACGTGGAATTTTACATGCAAGAAGATTTTCTGTTCTTGTGGTGCTACTTCCACATAAAGCATGTAAACTGGATTGTTCAAAAGCAGCAAATAAGGTTCTATTTCTTTCATCCTAGACATGATTCCTGCAACTTGGTTTAAGCTTCGGCAACATTTTTGTTTTACTTTACTGTTGGGAAATGGTTTAGATAGGAGGAGGGAATGATGTGGAGTGTGGGTGGCAGAGGGGAGGCATTGGTATGGTGTTATTGTTTTTTTGCAGTTTGAATGACATTAATGAAATGGTCATTACATTTGCTGGCAATAGCAGTATTTGATTTGTGTGGAAGTGGGCTTGGTTGGAAAGGTTTGCCAGGCTTGAGGAGATTGTTGATGGTAGACTAGACATTATGGGATTGGCTGCACTGGGTGTCCTGCAGACTGAAATCATATTTCTTGTTATCTGCATTTATCTTCCTTTTGGCTTTATGTAGCTGCCTAAAGTTTTGTCAGTTTGTGTCAGAGCAGTTGGTGTCTGTTCTTCAAGACTTTATTCCAGTTATTCATTAGTTGCTTGGTATCTAGGGATAGCCATGAGTCAGGGTTACTTTGGCTGTGTTTCCATCTAGGTAGAGCTTAGCTCTTTAGAATTATGAGAAAGGCAGTACTAAAGTACTCTACGGCATTGTCTAGTGGCAGTGTTTTAAGGTGAGCATTGTTTATTTGATTTTTACATTTTTTATTAAAAAGAAATAGTAAAAAACAAAAAACAAAAAAAGGTGAGCATTTTTTAAGGATATTAATGAAGTTGGTTTCACCAAAGTTTTTTAGGTTTTTGACACTGTGTACTACATGGATTTGGGGGTTTTAGTGTCATGGTGGATAGTAAAAAGAGGGTGGTGGTCACTTAATATGTCTGGTATTACTCCTGAGAATGATATTCTCTCAGGGTTTGTGGTCAGAATCCAGTCAACGATTGAGACATTTTGGGTTTTTTTTCACCCTTGTTGGGCTGGTTATTTTTTGGCTGAACGTGACAAGGTTTATGGTGTTTTTGAGTCTGAAACCAAAAGGGGGTCAGTCTAATGGATGTTAACATGCCAAAGTGTAACAGTTTTTTGGGACATGTGGGTGGATGCCCATGATAGCAGGTATTCAAATGTTGATTGGCTGATTTTTTTTTGTGTGTGTGGGGGGGGGGAGGGGGGGGCTTCATACACATGGCTATGATACATATGGATTTTTTTGGCTTAGTTTTAAGAGAACAGTTAGTGTCTCCATGTTACTGAAGGGGGAAAGCTGAATGGTGAACTGTGTTATAGTAAGGCTATTGCAGTACATTATGGCCAGTCCTGCATTTTTTTTGCTTTGCTGTGATTCTTATAATTACCACATCCCAGAGGAATGAGGCTGTCATTAGAGATGTTTGGCTTCAGCTAGGTCTTGGTGACTGTAATTATGTCACAGACTTGGAGAGCTAGCCAGGTGTGAAAATCAGTTAGCTTTTGACAATGCTTCAGGGTGTTAATATCGATCACTTTTCATTTGGGTGGAAGCTGAGGTGGTATGTTATTGCACCTGTTTGCACTGGGGTAGAATGGATACTGAATGCAGGACTGGAGTAGATATCCCCACATGTTAACAGTGTTTTTATGGGACAAAGAGAAGTAAATATCTGCTAGTTATTGAAATGAAACTATGATAGCCTGAAATATTTCCTGATTGATAATGGTGGGGGAATGATGGGTCATAGACAGTGAGAGTGAGTGAGGGAGGCTAGATGAGATATTTGAGTATATGGTTGAAAATGTTGAAAGATTAGCCGGAGAAAGGTTGATAGTGTAAAGATAATGGAAGGAGGCAAGTAAAGTGAGGATAAGTAGGATTATGGATTGTATAAGAATAGTAATATAGTAAATTAACTAAGTTAAATTACAGTGGTGGAAGGTTGTAGAAGAGCTGAGGTAGTTAAGGGGATAAGGGTTCTTGGACATAAGACACTGTTTGATAAAACTGTTTGAGAAGTGAGAGATTACATGGGTTTGTGAGAAGAGGTTGAAGCCTGTGGGGATCGTTTATTTGAGTAGTTCAATTGAGCTGGTAGGAAAACGGGGTGGTGGTGGGTGTGATATGATTGTCCCCTGATGGGAAGAGTTTGGATTGGGTGGACGTGATATGGTGTTATGATTGGTTAGGATAGTGGACTGGTGGAAAGGGTGGTGGGAGGGACTAGCAGTTTTATTTAAGTACTTGTAGTGCAGATGGGTGGAAACTGGGGATATGTAGGGGAACAGAGTGAATCCTTAAGGGAACACATTCTATTAAAACTATGTAGAACTGTAACACCTCATAATGTTCTAGCTTGTATTATAGTGTTTAAACATGCCACAAAAATTTTAAAGTGTCAGCCAAAGCATTGGTTAAAAATTCAGACAGTGCTGTTACACGGTATGCAGAATAGCAAGCAATAATTAATTAAAACCTTAAAATATCTATGATATGGCTTAATTTTTTCAAAAAATAGACAATTGAAACTTGGTTTATAAAATATTCCCCACTGCTGTTTTCTTCTCAACTTAAATGCAACTTGTACAGCAGAAACAAAAGATGACTATTTGGTACTCTGAATCCTGGCTTTTGGTCTATGATTATGATGTTGCTACAAAATAAAGCAGTCCAATGTGTATCTTGCATTAAAAGCACTCAAAATGTGGCTTCATATGACTTTTGATTTTCTGTGGTTGCTGGACAATGTTTACACAATCCTTTGAGTCACTGTTATGTAATATTTTCTGCAATGGACTCAGCAGAAGAGCAGAGTGCTGTTTGTGTGTGTGTGGGGGGAGGGTGACTGCTCTATTACAATTTATCCCCTAAACTAATTAGCTGGTTTGTCAGATATGCATCATATTAGGCAGTAAACCACGGACCCCCTGCATCTATGGATTCCAGGTGGCTGCTTGAACCTTTCCCCATAGTAATCCAACACTGATTTCCACCTTGATACAGTCCTGTTTCTTCATTCTCAGTACATCTTCCAGCCCCTGCAATTTTCTCAGCAGCTGTATCTTTGAGAATGACTCAAAGACCTTGCCAAAGTCCAGGTAGACCATATCTAAACATATCTAAACAGACTCCTCTGTTAAGCTGCCCTGATACATAGTAAAAAATCTGAGTTAGGTTTGACTGACAGCTCCTTGTGGCTATGAACTATGTCAGTTGTAGTCTCGGACACTAGTTGCCCAGCATAGCAACCAACCTTGCCTCAAGATTCTTTCCTTTGCTCTTCCTGCTACTAATTCCTCTTTCACTGTCTTGTCAGCTCATCAAAATTAAATCCCCTAAAATCCCACACTTTTATTTTGGTCTATGCAACCTTTCTCTTCCTCATCTCTAAACCAGATAGT
Organism: Protopterus annectens; assembly: GCF_019279795.1. NCBI lineage: Eukaryota > Metazoa > Chordata > Ceratodontiformes > Protopteridae > Protopterus > Protopterus annectens. The sequence continues at coordinate 200,626,951 of NC_056746.1, read as the reverse complement.
GGTGTGATCAATGCTTGCTAATGTTCCCTTCATCTAGACATCCCAGACTACCTCTGCTTTAGTTAAAGCTCTATCCAGGAATGATTTCTTCCATAGTACAGTCCCACACCAGTTCAATCAATTCCTCAGCATCTAAACATCAGTCAAATCTCAATACTTCTCTAATCTGGGTTTCAAAACCTCCATGTTGAACTGTAAATCTTCCTTCAGTACTATCCTCTTTCTAGTACTACACACATTTTTTCCATCAGTTTCTCACCCTCCTGTCTTGATGTGTCTCATGGCTAACATGCTGCACATAATTCATTTGCTTTGTCTTCTCTTTCTCTGCTATAATTTTCAGGGCACTTAGCCAAGGATCTGATCCTACTCCCTCCGTCCCCCACTTCATCAGGTTGTGTTACTGCTCCTCCTCCCCCCTCACTCCTGCAGTTGAGGCCCATCTTTATGTAGGTCACTAGTCTGCTTTCATTTCTTTCCCTCTCTCATTTTCGAACCCATGTACTTCCATGTTCTACCACCTCTTATCACCTGCTCAATGTTTCTTAGATTTCAGCCATGTTCACCATCCTTACATCACTGCTTGCAGCCTCTCACTCTCCCTACCAAGCTTCCTTTATGTTCCATTGTAATACTACCCAGCCATAGCCTGAATCAGAGCCATTACTAGGCCAGACACAAGCAGTGGCCACGTTGGGTACATGTGTCATGATAGATAGTTGTCTTGCAATGACTGGGGTGTGGCTTTTCTATCATTTACACCATCCCACCTGCTTGCATAATTTCCTAGGCACACCCTGCACTGTGTAGGAAGAGCAGTGTGTGCACCCCCACCCACTATGGACACTGTTATTTAAAGCTACAGGTGGCTAAAAATTAAGCAAGGAGCTGCAAGAGATGTTTTATGGAAGGCTTCGATGTTGCTGGCAACTGTATACTCATTTAGCCAAGAAGTGAGCAATCGTATGTAGGATGTGAGTAATTTACAGTTAACCGTGGTATATAGTTTTCTTGGCTAGCCACACGTAAACAGATATACACTGGAGCTCTGGCCTTTGGGTTTGCACCCCCCTACAAAAAATCTTGTGGGCGCCCATAATTGTTTCATTATTCTATGCTAATCTGCAATTGGCTATGCATTATTGTATGAATGTATGATGCACGGCATTGTCTTGCGCATTAATACCACTGTCTAATCTTTGTATTTCATCTGTTGCTGTTGCATACATTTTATGTTGTTTCTGTTATTGCATTTACCCTGGGCTGAGCCTGGAAATGTTCATTCTATGATCAATGTTCTACCATAGTAAACAGAGTGTAAATAAAATAAATAAATAAATAAAATGTCTAGTATTATATGCATCTTTAATGTAATTCATACCATATAATGCTCTTAAGTCACCATCATGTACACCAACATTTGATCACCTCTTAGCCTGGATCTAACAGTATAGCATAATAATCTATACTATCTTTCCTTGTAGAGATAATTAGGCATTTGACAGATTTTCTTCAAGTAATTTTTGAATATATTTCAGCCAAATAATTTTGACACTGGTATAGATACAAAACTGATCATTAACATTAACTAGCATTACTTAATGACCAAACTTAACATTAAATTAGGTGTTGGTAACTTAACTAATTGTGTTTACCGATTGATCCCTAAGTGACTAACTGAGTTTTGATTAAACAGATTAGTAGTACAGTACATCTATATTACTTCTTCAATAATTCTGTCCATTTCTGTTGAAGAATGTAAGTACTTAATGCTTCTTTCTTTAGCTGCTGCATATGCACTGTACAGAGTGGTTTATCATTATCCTATAATCACTAGCATCTGTAGTATCTCTGCATTATCCTCTAATCCATAGTATGTGTAGTATCTCTGCATTATCCTGTAATCAGTAGCATCTGTAGTATCTCTGCATTATCCTGTAATCCATATTATGTGTAGTATCTCTGCATTATTCTGTAATCCATAGTATGTGTAGTATCTCTGCATTATCCTATAATCACTAGCATCTGTAGCATCTTTGCATTATCCTGTAATCCATAGTATGTGTAGTATCTCTGCATTATCCTGTAATCAGTAGCATCTGTAGTATCTCTGCATTATCCTGTAATCCATATTATGTGTAGTATCTCTGCATTATCCTGTAATCCATAGTATGTGTAGTATCTCTGCATTATCCTGCAATTGGTGGTATCTGTAGTATCTCTGCATTATCCTGTAATCCATAGTATGTGTAGTATCTCTGCATTATCCTGTAATCAGTAGCATCTGTAGTACCTCTGCATTATCCTGTAATCCATAGTTTGTATAGTATCTCTGCATTATCCTGTAATCAGTAGTATCGGTAGTATAGCTGCATTATCCTGTAATCCATAGTATGTGTAGTATCTCTGCATTATCCTGTAATCCATAGTATGTGTAGTATTTCTGCATTATCCTGTAATCCATAGTATGTGCAGTATCTCTGCATTATCCTGTAATCAGTAGCATCTGTAGTATCTCTGCATTATCCTGTAATCGATAGTATGTGTAGTATCTCTGCATTATCCTGTAATCAGTAGTATCTGTAGTATCTCTGCATTATCCTGTAATCCATAGTATGTGTAGTATATCTGCATTATCCTGTAATCAGTAGTATCTGTAGTATTTCTGCATTATCATGTAATCCATAGTATGTGTAGTATATATTCATTATCCAGTAATCCATAGTATGTGCAGTATCTCTGCATTATCCTGTAATCTATAGTATGTGTAGTATCTCTGCATTATCCTGCAATCAGTAGCATCTGTAGTATCTCTGCATTATCTTGTAATCCATAGTATGTGTAGTATATCTGCATTATCATGTAATCAGTGGTATCTGTAGTATCTCTGCATTATCCTGTAATCCATAGTATGTGTAATATCTCTGCATTATTCTGTAATCAGTAGCATCTGTAGTATCTCTGCATTATCTTGTAATCCATAGTATGTGTAGTATCTCTGCATTATCCTGTAATCCATAGTATGTCTAGTATCTCTGCATTATCCTGTAATTAGTAGCATCTGTAGTATCTCTGCATTATCCTGGATTCCATAGTATGTGTAGTGTCTCTGCATTATCCTGTAATCCATAGTATGTGTAGTATCTCTGCAGTATCCTGTAATCAGTAGCATCTGTAGTATCTCTGCATTATCCTGTAATCCATAGTTTGTGTAGTATCTCTGCATTATCCTGTAATCAGTAGTATCAGTAGTATAGCTGCATTATCCTGTAATCCATAATACGTGTAGTATTTCTGCATTATCCTGTAATCCATAGTATGTGCAGTATCTCTGCATTATCCTGTAATCCATAGTATGCCTAGTATCTCTGCATTATCCTGTAATCAGTAGCATTTGTAGTATCTCTGCATTATCCTGTAATCCATAGTATGTGTAGTATCTCTCCATCATCCTGTAATCAGTAGTATCTGTAGTATATCAGCATTATCCTGTAATCCATAGTATGTGTAGTATCTCTGCATTATCCTGTAATCCATAGTATGTGTAGTATCTCTGCATTATCCTGTAATCAGTAGTATCTGTAGTATATCTGCATTATCATGTAATCCATAGTATGTGTAGTATATCTGCATTATCCTGTAATCAGTAGTATCTGTAGTATCTCTGCATTATCATGTAATCCATAGTATGTGTAGTATCTATTTATTATCCTGTAATCTATAGTATGTGTAGTATCTCTGCATTATCCTGTAATCCATGTGTAGTATCTCTGCATTATCCTGTAATCAGTAGCATCTGTAGTATATCTGCATTATCCTGTAATCCATAGTATGTGTAGTATATCTGCATTATCATGTAATCAGTAGTATCTGCAGTATCTCTGCATTATCCTGTAATCCATAGTATGTGTAATATCTCTGCATTATCCTGTAATCCATAGTATGTGTAGTACTTCTGCATTATCCTGTAATCCATAGTATGTGTAATATCTCTGCATTATTCTGTAATCATTAGCATCTGTAGTATCTCTGCATTATCCTGTAATCCATAGTATGTGTAGTATCTCTGCATTATCCTGTAATCAGTAGCATCTGTAGTATCTCTACATTATCCTGTAATCAGTAATATCTGTAGTATCTCTACATTATCCTGTAATCAGTAGCATCTGTAGTATATCTGCATTATCCTGTAATCCATAGTATGTGTAGTATCTCTGCATTATCCTGTAATCAGTAGCATCTGTAGTATCTCTACATTATCCTGTAATCAGTAATATCTGTAGTATCTCTACATTATCCTGTAATCAGTAACATCTGTAGTATATCTGCATTATCCTGTAATCCATGGTATGTGTAGTATCTCTGCATTACCCTGTAATCAGTAGCATCTGTAGTATCTCTGCATTATCCTGGATTCCATAGTATGTGTAGTGTATCTGGTTTATCCTGTAATCAGTAGCATCTGTAGTGTCTCTGCATTATCCTGGATTGTATAGTATGCGTAGTATCTCTGCATTATTCTGTAATCAGTAGCATCTGCAGTATCTCTACATTATCCTGTAATCAGTAATATCTGTAGTATCTCTACGTTATACTGTAATCAGTAACATCTGTAGTATATCTGCATTATCCTGTAATCCATAGTATGTGTAGTGTCTCTGCATTATCCTGTAATCAGTAGCATCTGTAGTATCTCTGCATTATCCTGGATTCCATAGTATGTGTAGTGTCTCTGCATTAGCCTGTAATCAGTAGCATCTGTAGTATCTCTACATTATCCTATAATCAGTAATATCTGTAGTATCTCTACATTATCCTGTAATCAGCAACATCTGTAGTATATCTGCATGATCCTGTAATCCATAGTATGTGTAGTGTCTCTGCATTATCCTGTAATCAGTATCATCTGTAGTATCTCTGCATTATCCTGTAATCCATAGTATGTGTAGTATTGCTGCATTATTCTGTAATCAGTAGCATCTATAGTATCTCTACATTATCCTGTAATCCAATAGTATGTGTAATATCTCTGCATTATTCCGTAATCAGTAGCATCTGTAGTATCTCTACATTATCCTGTAATCAGTAACGTCTGTAATATGTCTGCATTATCCTGTAATCCATAGTATGTGTAGTGTCTCTGCATTATCCTGTAATCAGTAGCATCTGTAGTATCTCTGCATTATCCTGGATTCCATAGTATGTGTAATATCTCTGCATTATCCTGTAATCAGTAGCATCTGTAGTATTTCTACATTATCCTGTAATCCATAGTACGTGTAGTATCTCTGCATTATCCTGTAATCAGTAGCATCTGTAATATCTCTGCATTATTCTGTAATCAGTAGCATCTGTAGTATCTCTACATTATCCTGTAATCAGTAACATCTGTAGTATATCTGCATTAACCTGTAATCCATAGTATGTGTAGTATCTCTGCATTATCCTGTAATCAGTAGCATCTGTAGCATCTCTGCATTATCCTGGATTCCATAGTATGTGTAGTGTCTCTGCATTATCCTGTAATCAGTAGCATCTGTAGTATCTCTGCATTATCCTGAATTCCATAGTATGTGTAGTATCTCTGCATTATCCTGTAATCCATAGTACGTGTAGTATATCTGCATTATCCTGTAATCAGTAGCATCTGTAGTATCTCTGCATTATCCTGTAATCCATAGTACGTGTAGTATATCTGCATTATCCTGTAATCAGTAGCAACTGTAGTATCTCTGCATTATCCTGTAATCCATAGTATCTGTAGTATCTCTGCATTATCCTGTAATTGGTAGTATCTGTGGTATCTCTGCATTATCCTGTAATCCATAGTATGTGTAGTATCGCTGCATTATCCTGTAATCAGTAGCATCTGTAGTATCTCTGCATTATCCTGTAATCCATAGTATGTGTAGTATCTTTGCATTATCCTGTAATCAGTAGCATCTGTAGTATCTGCATGTTCCTGTAATCAGTAGTATCTGAAGTATCTCTGCATTATCTTGTAATTGGTATTATCCGTAGTATCTCTGCATTGTCTTGTAATTGTTATCCTGTAATCGGTAGTATCTGTAGTATCTCTGCATTATCCTGGAATCAGTGGTATCTGTAGTATCTGTGCAGTATCCTGTAATCGGTACTATCTGCAGTATCTCTGCATTATCTTGTAATCAGTATTATGTGTAGTATCTCTGCATTATCTTGTAATCAGTATTATGTGTAGTATCTCTGCTTTATCTTGTAATCAGTAGTATCTGTAGTATCTCTGCATTTACATGTATTATAGCATCTCTATTTATGCCCTTTCTGTCACAAACTATTATAACTGCCTACCTGCCCTGTATTCTCTGCATGTTATTATAAACTTCTGCATCTGAATGCATTTATTTAGTTACATGAGTTTTGGCTTTAAATGATTGTCACAGTGAAAGTGATACCCTGAACCCATGTCCAAAAATAGGAAGAAAGGGTTGTGGATGATTTACCTAATTATTTCTGCCTTTCTGTTGGGCTGTAGCTGAATAGATTCCCCAGATCATTCCACTTACCTAGTAAGCAATTAATATATTAATTAATTAACTGATTAAGTATCAAGTAAATTACATACATATATAAATCCATGCAAGCATACAAATAAATAAAGACATAAATAATATTGCAGCACAAAACATGAAGGGCTGTAGAAAAATGCATACAATGCTTTTCTGGTTAAAATACAGGGAAATAAATAAAAGCTGTTAGTCCCCGCAAGTGTCACGGACATGGGTAGGATGGCATCACAGACACCTCAGGTTTATGCTGGTAACTGTAGAATGTGAGAGCTCTTAATAAGTTTGTAAAACTGTTAAGTGAGCATAAATGAAATGGAGACTAAAAATAAAGAACAGCAGTGATTTAAGAGTGTAGTAGCAGAAATGTCATATGAGTTCAAGTCAAAGAAATGCTGGTAATGCAGCATTCAGTGTCTCTGTTATAATTATATCCAGGCAGGAAAACATGCAGCACAGACAACACCAAAAATGCAGAAGATTCCCTGGCTTCCTTCAAACTCTTTTATAGCCCTGAAGGCCCATGCCATACTGATTTGGGAAGACTTGGGCTCAGTTTATCCCCTTCTCTTATTTCAAAACCCTTTGCAGGCCCAAAGTAATTCCTTCTGAAATAGTGCTTCAATGGGCCTCTTACATAAACTGTATTCAGGTAGTGATATTAATCTGCGAATTTAAAAAAAACATACTCTTCCAGCTCTAGGCTAAGTATAAACTGAAAAAAGCCTTAACCTTAGCATCAGCTTACATAAAGGTTGGTGTTTGTTCAGCTGGAGCCCAGGTTTCAATACAGTCTGAATGTATCACATAAAAGAAATTAATTCTGAACACGGGAACAATACGGAAATTAAATTAAACATTATTCTTTTTTTTTTTTCTGGTAAATGTATAACAGCAAGTAATTGCCTCTGGATGTTGTGGTAACACTGGTGAGTTAGATGCAGATCCTGGTGGCTTAGATCCAGAATAAAAAGATTAGACCATCCAGGTTTGCTAGTGAAAGGGGGTTATTAGTGTCACATTTCATGAAAATATAAGGAATATTAGTTTCTCTGAAAGAGCCAACCACACTGAGAAGCCACATTATTCCTGGAAAGCTCTCAAATGTGCCCTCTTAAATGCAAAGCTGCAAAGAATGACATGGTAAAAATCAACAATTTAGTCATGCAGTGATATCAAATTGAACGGGAGATCTGGTATGGCTTAGAACTGATGCCAGTTTATGCAAATGATTGCATTTAAGGGTCAGAAATGCAGGATAAGCACAATGTAGTAAGTGGTACTAGCAACACAGACCTGGAAAGGGGTCTGTAGCTGCTCATATCAGATTCACTTAAAGCAGACACTTAATCTGAAAGCAGACTATATAACTAAGCCAGTCCTGAAATGCAGTGGGTTGCCTTCATTACAGGTAAAAAATAAAGCATGGCTCCAGTCTGCAGATAACTGAGACCTCCACCAGGACCATTAAGTCCAGTTCTGAGTACTTCATTTCTAAGGAGATGTTCAAAATGGAAACATTTTAGGATATGAATGCTAAAAAAGGCATACACTACCCACTTTGTGAAAAAAAAAGCTTCTGTGTCCAGTAGTGGTTTCCCTTCTTTACTGTACCCCTGCTTTTTCATGTATATATTTTAAGTTACTTATGGTGTATGCACATTCTCTCCCCAACTCTCTGTAAGCACGTATTATAGATAGATAGATATTATATAATAGATACTATTGGTTACTCCTGCATACTCTTTGTACCACTTAATTGCTTCTTATGGACCCACTCTGGCCTAATTATGTCTCCACAGAGGTGGTGCGAAAAGCTGCTAATAGAGCCCAGTTGGCATAAAACAAAGTGTTGCAAGGATAAATACTAACTTCTTCCTACAACAGTTCTGGCTTTATATGCAGGTGAGGAATACGAAGAACTATTGTGACAAAGGATGAAAGAATGTGGCCAAGAGTAAAATAAGACAAAGATTACATTTATCTATTAAATCTCACACATATGATAATCACAAAATAAAGTAATCAAACAGTACTTACAGTAAATTGCTCAAGTACTATCTTTATCATATCCTTCCAAGGTGCAATATAAGTCTCCAATCCCCCCCCACCCCAATGTAGGGGGCACAGCAGTTTTACTCCAAATTATAAGTAACCACCTTTGAAGTATCACAGCTTATATGTAAACACAAACAATAACATCAACACCTCTCTAACCCAAGGTACAGTTATGGATTGGTATACTTATCATGGCAGTACATCACTGCGGAGGGGTCATTGTTATAGTAAATAATGAAATGTGGATTATCACCTACCTAATCTTTTTTAGCCAAGCCAGAAATGTCAAAAGTTGTCCCCTTGCCCCATGAAGACTCTTTCTGATCTCATACGAGCATCCATTACGTGGTAAAACACCCACATATAGGTGGAATTTCCATGAGATTCTTTTATTCATATTCTTCTAAGCAATGCAACTATGTATTGGTTTTAATGAAACATTGTAAAAAAGTATATAACTTCTAACTGGGAAACGGTGGTTGCTGACAATGGCATCTGTTTTAAAATCTACTTTTAAGGTAAGTACACTTACCCATAAATATACTTAAGGGAGGATTGATGTAACAGTATATTATAATGTTTTTAAACCGATAAGTCATAACTCTGGAGTGCATTGCCAAGCAGTATTACATATCTTTGGGATATGAAAAATGCAGTAATATTCCAGGTTACTATAAGTATCCTGGTAAAATATATAAGCCATATAAATATGTATATTATACAGAACTTTCCCTATTCCAAGAAAAAAAAATACCTGTGTTAACATACATATTCTAAGGCACCTAGGTAAGACCTATACAGGTACCTGTTTAGCAAGATAATCAATGTAAATGAAAGGGGTATTATGTAACACGTTTCATAAAGTGTTAAAACTGACAGAATATATAAACTATAGAAACATGCATAACATTTTTGAATTTACTTTTGTAATATAACAGGTATAACAGTTAAAAATACCAAGAAACTGCAAACTTTACCACAGTCAAACCACATCAATTTCCCATGACAGGAAACAGTGAAAGTTCTAGAAGCTTCTGCAATCATACAGTAAAACACCTAAATAAAATTATCTTTGATAGACAAACTACACCTTTAAATGTGTGGGCTGTAACTAATATAGCAAAAGGGAATCCATGGTCCAAATATTTAGACAGGGTCTGAAAAATGAAAACTTGTTAATGTTTTCCAAAATTATTAGCCAACTATAAAGACAGTATATAAATATATATATATATATATAGATAGATAGATATAGATATATAGATATAGATAGATATATACTGTACATATATATGGATTACTATCAAAATGTGAGAACATGTAAGCTCGAAAGCATGTATTCAATATTTCAACTGAGCAAAAAAAAAACCGTTAAAGTCACAACTGCGAATGCACACTTCAGCATTCTGTATGCAGATCACACTATAGTGGGGAACAGGAAATGTACCCTTTCCCTCACTGTAGTGCAGTCTTGGAGTTTGTATATATAAATAGCAGGGGGGTGGGAGGCGCAGCCCCCCACATGGGGGTTGCCCCCCGCAAAACTTTTGTAGCTCATGACTGGAAGTGTGGTATTTCCTGAGTTGTTAACTTCCCTTAAATACCTCTTTTGGTTATGTACATAGTTGTATATTTGATTTCCAACATTTCAGTTCAGAAACATGAACACTCACACTTGTCAGGTGTGAGATTTTGATAGTAAACCCATCCTGGACCTCCATCAACAACCTGTTCCACCCAGGTAAACCCACTACTCCCAACTCCTTTCCACACAACACTGCCACTGAAACTGCCACTCTCCTCAACAACTATTTCATAGAAACTATCAAAAAGCTCACACAAATTAGTACATCTCACCCAACCCCTCTATCACCTCTTAACAAAACTCTTTCCAATACATTTTATTTCCAACCAGTCCCAATTACCACTATTAAATCTCTTCTAAATAAACGTAAGCCTTGCTCCTCCTCTGCCGACCAACTACCCTCACACTTCCTAAAAACAGCTGCACAATCCCTCGCCTACCCTGTCACTATACTTATTAATCATTCCATCTCTGAGGCCCTTGTGCCAGATATCTGGAAATCATTTTATACAATCCCTCTTCACAAAGACGGCAACTCTACTGATTCCTCTAACTTTAGACCCATTGCTATTCTGTTCCCCCTTTCTAAAATTTTAGAAAAGTGCATCCCTGTTCAGTTAATCAAACACCGCCTTCACAACAATCTCCTTACTCCTACCAAACATGGCTTTAGACCCCACCATAGTACAGCCACTGCATTTACTCAAGCAATAGCTGAAGCCCATGACGATAACTTGCCCAACTCTTGTCTATTCCTTGATCTTTCAAAGACCTTTGATACTGTCTCTCACTCTAAACTCCTTATTAAACTTTCTGATCTACATCTTTCTTCCTCCTCCATTAACTGGTTCTCTAGCTACCTCTCCAGCAGGTAACAATGTATCCGTTGGCAAAGTGTCCTCTCTCCATTCCTCACTGTAAATATTGGAGTTCCACAAGGAGCAATTCTAGGCCCCCTTCTGTTGAAACTATTCACAAACAAACTTCACTCTGCTACTAACCTCTCTACACTTCTACAATATGCCGATGATTCCACCCTTATCATCTCTACCCACAACATCCTTGAACTCAGCAAACTTTAGCTCTCTCAAAACCTGTCTCTCTGATAACCAAGTAATACTAAATCCAAAAAACTAAACTCCTTCTCTTCTTCCCTAAAACACTCACTCAGCACAAACCTTACTTGTCTATCACCTCTCTTAATAACACCATCATCAAACCTGAACTCTGTACCAAATTAGAGTAATTACTTATGATGAACTAAAATTCAATACTCATATCCAACAATGCATAAAAAATACCAATCAGAAACTCTGACTTCTCTGTCACAACCAGAAATTTCTGTCACCTTCTTCCAAACCTTCCCTTGCTCAGTCCCTTCATATACCCAGTCTTTTCTGTACTGCCCCTGTCCTTAATAATGTTCAAACTTCACTTATCACAAAATAGCCAGATTTGCCTGTAATCTCTGCTATAAATCCCACCACTGTCTCGCTCTTAAATCACTCCAATGGTCTGAATTCTCTAAACTACTTCTACCCAAACTGCATATTACACACACTATCCTGAATGACCCCTTTTTCCTACCCTTCCATCTCCAACCTAGTCTCCTACTACAATTCTCATTGTCACCTTCGTACTTCCAGCAAACACCTCCTTGACCTATACAAACCCAATAAAAATATAGGAAAGTCCCTCTACAAATACTATGTTGCACATGCTTGGAACTCAGTCTCTCAAAACATAAGAAGCATTCATCAAAAACACATGTTCAAAAAAGAACTTAAAATTTTTCTTCAGAGTACATGGTGCTACCCTTGTCTAACCCCCCACTTGATGTAGCCTCTTCTTGTCTCAACTTTAACTCCTTTTCCCTATTCTACTCTTTACATCCTTGTACTTGCCTCATATACCTCCCTCTCCCCTCACTTCCATAGCATATATATTCATATATATCTTTATTAAAAAATTTTGATTGAATGGTTTATCTATTAGTATGTACTTCATGTGTGATATTCTCTAGACCTGTCAATTGTTATTTAACCTACTCTATGTACAGATATTCTATAACTATTGATTTTCTTATTATGTTTCATGGTGGTTTTAATTTTTTTACTCTTATTTTTTTTATTTGATTTTATTGTAAAAATATGTAATACTTCTGGAGCTTTTTTCCTCTGGTCTCCACTGAAAATGGGCCCCTGGTTCAAGTTGGACTAACCCAGTTAACAAATGTCAGTACATAAATTAAATTAAAAATAAAATTAAACCAGATGTCTGGAAGTCACTAGGCCCCCAGAAGTCATAGGGGTTCTAGATGCTCTGTGGTACATTTTAGAGCTTTTTTTTTACAATCTTTAACTCCAGTGATGGCCTGAACAAAAGTCATGAGTAAATAAAAAATTCAGTTGTATTTTTTACTCAAGACATAATGCATAATTCTGACAAAATATCAGTTCATAATAAGCTAAGAAGATAAATACTTATGAGAATACATAAATTATATCTGGGAATAATACCTGCCTCCTTCCTACCCCAGAAAAAAAAAAGATAGTTACCTTCTGTGTATTCTCCTGCAGAGTTAGACTGGAATGAAATTAAGGCAGAAATGGCTACAGACGTATATTTTAGGTTGCTGATGTCATTCACATATACAGCATGCCTCCTCACCCCACCCCCAAAAGGCAGCTACTATCTGTGTACCCCCTTTCATGTCAGACTGGGATAAAACTGAAAAAACATAGAGAACATGACATATTTCAACCTGTCATTGTCACACATATATAAACAGCATCACCACAATAAACAGAACATGCTAGAGGGATAGATTCCTGTCCCAGAGACTTCCCATACTCTGGAACAAGCTACCTGTCTATATCAAACAAAGCTCCTCATTAGCACTCTTCAAGAAAAATCTTGATGATTGGATGGGAAATAGGAAATAGGAAATTCACTCGACAGTGGCACAGGAAAATAATTTTCTTGGGTGGCAAAAGCCAGGGTACCTTTTTGGCTAGGCTTATATAGGCCCTAGGGCCAATAGCCTAGTACCTACCTATGAACCTCCTTATCTCCACCAAAACAGAGCCACCTGTATATGTAAATGATAGCTGATTGTGAAGAAGGTGAAATAAATAATAATCACTATAATATTTCCAACTTGTTACTCCTAGACAAAGTACTGCACCTATACAAGCTATAGTGACTCTCTGTGCACACCTCTGAAGTTTGTGAGGAATGTCAAAAAAATAATGACCCCCACTGCTCCCAGCCTGGCACAAATGTTAGTATCCTGCATACAGCTCTGAGGCTTGGGAGGAAAATTAAGGAAATAAAAAATCTGGGTGGTGCAGTAGTGCATCGGTTAACATTGTTGCTTCAAAGCAAGAGGTTCTCTGGTTCGATTCTCAGCTAGGGTGCCCTTTGTGTGGAGTCTGCATGTCCTCCCTGCTTTTGTGTGGGTTTCCTCCAGGTGCTACAGTTTCCTCCCACATTCCAAAGACATGCGTCTGGAATGTTTCTCCCAGGGCCTCCGCTGAAAATAAGCTCTGTCCTAGTCAAACTTTCCCAGTCTACAAATGTTAAATTAATGAATTAATTAATTAATTAATTAATTAATTAATTAATTAATTAATTAAATAAATAAGTAATAACATCACTCGAATCCACCACACAAGACAGTGACCTTCTGTGCACACCTCTGGGCAAGGCTGGTTTTAGATTAGGTGGGATTCAGGCCAAAGGACATTATTCAGCCTGTATCAAAAATCTTGGGGCATGGGACCATAAGACTTTCAAAAATTCTGAAAGTATGGATGTTTTGTGATCCATTTTATGCTTTATTAGGTTTTTTTTTTTTTGAGAGATGACTGTTTCAACTGAGCAAATTACAAGAGGTAAAATAACATTCACCCAGACAATCCCCACCAAATAGTTACAGTTTAGATGTCTTATTTTAATAAAAGAGGATTTCAATGTCATACATTTCACCTTTTCGCCACATAAACATTGGCCACACATTAAAGAATTCCAAGTTGCTACATACAAATCATATTATCTTACAAAGCCATAATAAAGAGTAAGCAACTGTAGCCAGCGTGTCATTTTCCTCCTTAAACAGACCCAGTAATTATACCTAGTTTAACTAATCAGATATCTAGTTAAATAGTTCAAAATACTTCATATAAATGCATACCAGTCCTAGAAAAGCCAGATAGTCACTACTTAAAATGAGCAAATGGCAAAAGGGTCAGTTACTTTCATCCACACAAACCCAACCCCCGCCACATAGTTATAGCCCCTTCTGTGTACAGTTTAAATTTCTGATCATTATAAAAGAGAATGGCCATGTAATGCATTTCACCTTTGATTCACACGAGCAGGTGCCATACATTATTCAAGTTGTTAAATGCAAATAACAAAATAACAAAGCCAGAACAATGAGCAAACAACAGTAGCTACTCTCAGATAACTAGTTCTTATAAAAATACAGATTGTTTTCTGTCCTGCAAAAACTGACCACCATACCTCTGAACTGTCCCTGATTTATTTTTGTCCAGTCCATTATAGAACTTCTGATTTTCTGGTAAATCAGTGAAGATTACAATCAGTCAATAATGCCAGACATTAGAGTTTCATACCTCTTATTGTTCAAAAATACAGGTTAAAACAAAACCTGTTCTTTTATTGATGCTTCAGTAAATTGGATTAGTATTTGAAATGTGTCCCTGATTTGGACCTTTGCTCCAGGTCTATATTACTTCAGTAAAGTGACAGTTCAGTGAACGGTCATTGGAAATGCCGTTCATCAGAATCCGCTCACCTCCCACCAATTATACTGTATATACTGACTCCAAGATCGCACTACGGTGTGGAAAGGGCAAATTTCCTGATCCTCACCATACAGCAATCTCAATATGAACAGTTCAATGAACAGCATGTTCGAAGAAAGTTTACAGAAAATGCCATTCACTGAACTGAATTTTCACTGAAGTAATATAGACCCCCTTTGTTCCTGTTAAAGAAGGCCAGTAGGAGAGCAAAGTCAAGGGCACCCCAATATTAGCTCAGAAGAAGCCCATGACCAGTGGGCCTCCAGAACATTTAATACTGTAACACACTTTCAGAGTGTTTGCATTTGACATATCAAGATACAATGACAACAAGGTCCACCTATAGCACCAAGATATGAGCAATGATAAAGGACAGAGAAGCCATGCTTCTGGTGACCATTCCCCAGTGATCTAAGACACTAAAGGGCCAAACCACAGTGCATCAAGGCCCAAGCTCTCCTCTATCAACGTAAGTAAGTGGAGTCCCTTGAGCTTTTCCCTACCACCTAACCTCACTCCTCAAGCAAAAATGTGCAATAACCTCAATCATGTGGAAGTGTATTTTTACACATGGTGAGCAATGGATGATTAGCATGCTATTTGTCACCTATGTCCTGTTTCACCAAACTCCTGCTTAGACTTGAAAGCACTGTGATTTCCATACTTAAAGAACCTAGTCCTTTCCCTCTCACACCATTGCAGACCAAGTTCCCTTCTCTCAAGCACTGTCAAGATTCTTGAATACGTTGTTGCTACTCAAATGAGTAACTGCCCTCAGTCTTATTGTATTCTGTTGTGATTCTAATATGGCTTCCCTAGTGTGTGCAGCATATCTATGGCTGTCTAGTTGTTATCCAAACTATCCCTGGCAATATGGTCATGGACTTATGATGAGCTGCCATCAGAGAGCTCACTAGAGCAGTTGATCTAGTGAACCATTCACTTGAGTGATGATACTTTGGTAACACAGGCCTTCCTTAATAACCCTTTAAATGGTTCTGCAGCTGTCTGTCAGACAGAAGTCATATAATCAATGTTGATCATTCTCTTTCCTACTCTAGGTTACTGTGGTTTGGAGTTCCCCTTGATTCAGTCTTTAACCCCTTCTCACTACTAGGTTACTGTGACTCTGGAGTTCCCCTTAGTTCAGTCCCTAACCCCTTCTCACTACTAGGTTACTGTGCTCTGGAGTTCCCCTTGGTTCAGTCCTTAACCCTTCTTCACTCCTAGGTTACTGTGCTCTGAAGTTCCCCTTGGTTCAGCCCCTAACACCTTCTCACTACTAGATTACTGTGCTCTGGGGTTCCCCTTGATTCAGTCCTTAACCCCTTCTCACTACATATTAACCCAGAATGCTTGTTGAATGTATGAAAGCTACAACTGCAATTCTCAGAAATGCAGAACTACAAGTGTGAATGGCAGAATATATACTAATTCCAAGAGTGCAGTATTTTGCAGTATCCCCCCTACTTTAAGGCACTATGATCTTTGAATTAATATACAAAATTATCAAGTGTTTGAGTGGTGAGAGCCTACGTAGAAGGTGCAACACAGAAGTTTGGAATTCACTGTTAACGTGTTTGAATTTAACTGTCAGAACTCTTTTTATTAGGTCTCATATTTCTGATATATATCCATTAATTCCCTTCTGATGTTCATGTCATGAATTTCATAACAAATACATGGGATTTTATTACTAAAAAAACCTTGACAGATATTGACTGGAAAATAAACTAAAATTTAATACAATAGTAAGCACTTATGTTCTATAATAAAACATAAAAAAAGAACTTCATCAGTTCATATGATTTCATTGTTTCTATCTACTCTTATTCCTGTTTTACTATAAAACATTATTTTCACTCACATCTTTCTAAACAAACTGATTGGTTTTGACTCCAACCATTTCCAGATCAATACATCAAAAAACAAAGCAGTGCTACAGTGTTATTTAGCACCCCAGCCAGACTTAGCAGAGATACTGTAAGTTAGGCTGTCTGTAGCATCTGAGGTACCACCACTGAAATAATTCAGCACGGTAAGTACTTTGCTATCTTGCTAGATACAAGGATCAGCTTTTAGTACCATCAGAAAGAAAAATCTGCTACCATCTTTCCCATTGCTTTACAAATATTCAGTTTCTTATCCTTGATACTAAGCAAGCTTGAGAACTGCCTTCAACTGATTAATGTAGTCTTCACAAACAAAAACACTTCACTGCAATGTGCTAATATGACCTGCAGACCTAAGCATCTCTGCTCCCAAAAAATGGCACATGGTAACACCTTTATTACTGTTTAACTATTTAACAGGCAGCCTGCTAACATCTTACGCTTCTCTCAGAAAAAAAAAACTTTCAGTGTAGTTCCCACTGCTAGCAGCCTTTCATACCTCTTCAGGGGTTCCATGTGAGATATGTTCAAGTGCCCCACCAATAGCTTCACACTTCTAGACAAAACATTATCCTCCCTAGGTGGTCATCGGGATTCCTTTCTTACTGACCTCAGAAACAGCACTAAGCTTTCATTATCTAATGCTAGTCTCATTCAGGGCCTAAGGAAAGGTCCACGTTTGAGGATGTTTGCTGATTATTCATCTGTTTCCTATTATGATCTTGCTGTAAGCCCATCATACCTACAAGTAGCATCTTAACCCCCCTATATCCTATCTTCACTCATTTGGACCTGTATGTTCACTCATCCCATTGTCTGACTTTTAGATTTGCAATCACAGTTGGCGTATTTCTTTAGTAATTCATTAAAGTTATGTTATTAGTATTCTCCACACAGAACAGTGTGACTATCAAACACTTTCAGATTTATGGCAACCATTTTTTCACGCTACTAAGAGGCAAAACTAATGAAGCATTTAGTACTTTTTAAATACAATTCCACATAAACTAGTCACACTTAACATGAAACACATCCATCCTACTGTTTACCAAACTCACTCCAGTTTTCATTCCTAATGCCTGTTACCTTTGAAGTAATTACACCGAGTTACTCCACTGTGACTGCATCATCACATAAATAAGTCTGCATGGTTGCAGTGCAGGTTAATTCTATCCTTCTGACCTGCACCAGTGCATGGAGGCCTACCTCTCAACCTCTTAGTGCAGGAAATCTGGACAAAGCCTGACAAAATGGGAGAACAAAGGTCAACAAAATAGAGATGTATTTTTAATATTGCTCTTAGAAAGTTGCTAGAGTAACAGAGTATAACATACACTTTCTGAAAGATTTGAAGTCTGAAACTCAAATGTATGTCATTATCTAGTGACTTCAATCCTGTGATTTGCTAGAAAACCACAAATTTTATGAGGAACAGACCAAATAATATGATCAAAAAATCTGGACATTCTGCAAAAAACTGGACACTTGAGAGGTATGCATGGAGGTGAAACACCAGTGGAGTATGTATGATACAGCAACATTATTTTAAAAAGAAGTTTATTTTTTTAAATAATGTCATTGTATAACAGCAATACACCATGGCATAAAAGTGGGTAATTCATTGTTTCACCCTCAATACAGATTTTCTAGTTTGGTTATGAGGGTGCACCAACACCTCCTCACCTCTTCGATAGGTTAAATAGAAAAGTATGAATCACCCAGTACTTGTTATGGTATATTGGTTTATCAAATGGTTGAAAGAAATTCCTGCAACAAAGGAATAAACTTATATGGTCTTATCTAAGTTATATCTATCCTCATCCATTATAACAACTTTAACTACAGAGAGTCTGTTATAAACTGGATTTTCACCAGCACATGAAATAAAATACTTTTCTGTGGCTCAGTTCCAGACACTCTGATTAACCACTTACCAACCTCTATAATCAGAGGCCAAACACCCATGCAAAAACACCACCAACATAATGAAGCCAGAAACCTCTCACCCTTCAACAAAGATACTTTCATATCCAACCTAAAGCTCTTCAACTGGAGTCTGTTACACACACGTCTAAATGAAGCTGAAACCGTCTTTAATTCATCCTTCCTTAAGGTCATAAATACACATGCCCCTATAAGGGGAAAAAGAATCAAATCCAACCTTGCTCCATGGCTCACAAAAATGCTAAACATCTAATGAAGGAATGGGACAAAGCCTGGAAAAAGAATAAAAGCAACAAAAACATATAAAACTTTAAGCAACGTAGAAACATCACATAACACAAAGTAATAGAGAACAAGAAAAACTGCTTCACAGACTCACAAAATAACAGCCTAAAAAATCTGAAGTCTTTCTGGATATCTGTTAATTGCCTCCTACACCCTGACCAATTCACACAACTATCTCCTTCCATAAATGTGGACCACAGTTACATTGCATCCCAGCTTAACTTGTAGGTTCATAGGTTCAAAGTTGTATACTAGGCTAGCAATCACCAGGGGCTTTTTAAGCTTAGCCGCCCAGGCCATGTGTATATCTTTTAGGAACCTTAAGATTATTTAAGGGGTAAATGTAGGCTCAGACTTGGATGGTCAAGCACTTACAGGCTGTCTTTGTCTGTTAGAGATATAGGTGCCAAACCAGGGACGCATTTCTGATTTTCCATCCACTGGTTTAAGTTACACTTGAGTTGAGTTAGAGGAAAAACTCTACATCACATGGATGGGAACCCTGTTCCAGAGAAGGAGCAGTCTCCAAGACACATACTTGTCCCTCCAGTATGTCCTATTTATGTCACAGGCAAAGTTTAAGTCCCTAGACTGGGTAATTCAAATGCTGTTTATTTTGCAGATTACTGGGATCCAAGGATACCATGTGTATTATAGATAGATCAAATCTCAACAGTCTGTAGGAGACTGAGTACAGAAATAGGACTTTGAGGCAATCCAACATGTTGTTTATGCCCTGTATCTTTTTTGTGAGGAACCTCTGTGGACTTTCCAGTTATTGCATGTGCCTAGTCAGGTCAATACTGAAGACGGTGTTGTACTCATTGATTGGTCTGATGAGGGCCAAATCCAGTTGAACAATGACTTCCTTGGGCGTAGATGTCATACGTTTGCATAAAAGTTGTTTAGCAGGCTTAAAATGGCTCACAAGGGTAGTTAGCCTAGTACTAATCTATGAACCTACCAACCAACCTACCAACCAACCTATGAACAGAGAATGATTTCCTTACTACCAGTTACTCTTTACATACATCCCTATCCCTGACTACAGATTTACTCTTAGGGGTCTGTTATCAAAGAGATAGTTCCCAGGGGTAGCTGTCTTTCTAAAGGATACTATTATGCATTTCTTGGCATTGAGATTTAGGTCATGGCTATGGCACCAGTTAGTTGTCTAAGTCAGCCCTTCTTGGAAGATATTAGTGTATTGGGAGGATTCCATTACTGCACCTAATTTGCACATTTGGTCTTCGAGCGGCCCTTGGTATTGGCCTTGGCTTCACAGAACTAGATGTTATAAAGGAACAACTGCAGCACAGAGCTCTGAGGAACTCTGCTAGTGATTGGCTTCTTTGTGGGGATGAACTCCCTTATAGGTTCATAGGTTGGTACTAGGCTATCGGCCCTAGGGCCTATACAAGCCTAGCCATAACAATTCCCTGGCTATTACTTCACAGAATATTTACTTCCCTGGTCCCCTGTCTAGCAGGCCAACTGACGTGATCCCTGGGGTGAATTTCCTATCTCCCAACCAATCGTCAAGGTTCCTTTTAAAGAGGGCCAAAGAGGCACTCAGCTTGACATGTATGGGCAGTCTATTCCAGAGTATGGGGAGTCTCTGGGTCAGGAACCTATCCCTTCAGTATGTTTTGTTCATTGTGATGACCAGGTTTAGATCCCTGGAGTGTGTGGCTCTGAGGGATTGGGATTTCTTTAAGTGCAGCATGTCCAACAGCTCTGGGTTTGACATGGCCTTGTATGTTAAGCAGAGTTCACCTTTGAGTAGCCGATATGCGACAGAGTACAGCTGGAGTTTTTTAAATGGTCAGCATAGGGCATCTGCTTTATGCTTGTGATTCTTTTAGTGAGGTATTTCTATGGCCTTTCCAGTTGTTGCAGATGTCTTGTAAGGTACATTTCAAATAGGGCACTGTACTCTATAATGGGTCTAATGAGGGATGAGTACAGTGGGACAATGACCTCCTTTTTTCTGGATGAAAAGCCATTAGCGATGAGGTGTGCCACATAGAAGGATTTCTTGACTGAAGTGGCAATGTGGTTATCGAAGGTGAGACCACTGTCCACCTGTGTCCCTAAGTCCCTTATGGCACTTTCAGTGTTTAGTGTACTGACACTTATGTAGTAATTCATGGGCACATGTTTTTTCCCAGAGGGGATAACTATACATTTCTTAGCATTGAGCTTGAGTCCATGGCTCTGGCACCAAGCATCTGTTTCTGTAAGGCCCTTTTGTAGAATATCCACATCATTTGGGGATTCAATAATGGCTCTCAGTTTGCAGTCATCTGAGAACTTTGCTAGCCAGAGTCCCTTAGTGCTGGCCTGTACTTGAAAGAAGTAGATGCCAAACAAGAGCGGTCCCAGGACTGAACCCTGAGGTACTCCACTTGTCACTTGTCTGCAGCTGGATTTTGAGTCGGCTACTTTTACAGTGTGAGTTCTGTCAGTAAGCCAGTTGGCAACCCATCGAGTGATGTAGGGATTAATGCCCAGCTTAGTAAGTTTATGTATGATTTCAGAGTGGGGGATGCTGTTGAAGGCCTTGGCAAGGTCCAGATAGGCTGTGTGGACTGTCTTGCCCTCGTCCACTGCTCTGGAGATTGATTCAAAGAAGTCAATCCAGTTAATTAGACAAGATCAGCCCTTTACGAAACCAAACTGGGTGGGGTCCAGTATTTGAAGGTTGCCAATGTCTTTGTTTATAAGTTCCATGATAATGCATTCTATGGCTTTGCAGATCAGGCTTATCAGACTGATGGGATGATAGTTCCCAGGATCCAAGGTGGATCCCCCCTTGTGGAGTGGGATAACTGTAGCTGTGCGCCACTCATTGGGCATGAAGCCTGAGGTGAGGCTATGATTAAACATGAGGTGCCAGTTCATTCTGTAATTCATTTAGTATGCAGCTCGGGATGTCATCTGGTCCCATGGATGCTGTATTCTTAGCTATGCAGAGTGCATTTTTTACCTGTGTGGCTGTGATTACCGGAATTTGGCAATCTTTTGGTATTGAGATGGACCCTTTAAGGGGTAAGAGGGGGGTGAAGTTGGCACTGAATCGATCTGCCAGGATATTGGTAATATTCTTGGGATCAGTATATTTAATGCCATTCTGTTGTAGCTCAGAGCAGATCTGAGCATTGCCATTTAGATTCTTGACATAACTATAGAATGCCTTGTGGTTGTCCTTAGAATCTTTGGCAATTTTATTTTCGTAACTAGCTTTGGAGGATTTTATGAGGGATCTCAGCTTCTTACTGAGGCTGGTAAGGGAGTATTTTGCATCCTGAGATTTTCCTCTTTTCTGCAGCAGTTTCTTCCTTCTGTTGTATAGTTTGTTTATGGCAGGGGACAACCAGATTGGCTTCTTTTTTGGAGGAGAGCATTCATGCACGAGTGGAAGTGCTCATACAGTGCCTTAGTGTAGGATTCAGCAGTCAAACGTTCAGTTCCCGTCTGCATGGGTGTCATGAAGTTTGCCACTTCTGACTTGAGTAGCATGAAGTTAGCTTTAGAGAAGTTTTTTTATGGAGGTTTCCCTTCTTGGGGGTGCGATGTGGACATCAAGGGTGATTAGCTTATGGTCAGACCTGACCAATGAGGGGGTGACCACTGGTGTGGAGCATCAGTCTTCCATGTTGATAATGACCAGGTCTAGGATATTTGAGGCCCTGGTTGGACTATGGATTAGTTGATCCAGGGCATTGGAATTTATGAATTCAAAGAACCGTTGGGCAAAGGTATTGGTGCCTGAATAGTTTTCCCAATTAATGGCAGGGTAGTTGAAATCACCCAGTATTAGGGTGTTTGGTTGTATCTTAATATTTTCCAGTATGTTTAGAAAGGTGTAGTGAGAATCTTGGGGCATGGTGGAGGATCTGCAGCAAGCTACAATTTGGATTGCAGTCTTACCTAGTGTTAGTTGCACCTGTAGAATTGCAGATGGATTGCATTGGGCAACTAGCCTGGAGGTGTGAATATCCTTGGTGAATATAGACACCCCTCCACCTTTAGTGTTTTAGTCCTGGTTTGGTGGCCAAAAACTGTGGTAAGAGTTGTAGCCTGGTATTGCAGGGGTGCTCTCTGGAGCCTTGAACCAGGTCTCAGTTACTGCACAGATATTGATGTTCTCCATTTTTAGGAGTGCTTTGAGAGAGTGCATTTTGAGATTTAGACTTCTAGCATTGAGTAGCATTACCTTCAGATTTTGCATGCTTATATCTGTTACAGTGATGGTTTTGTCCTTTGAGCCTTGCTTAAAAAAAGCACTATAGGGGTGGCAAGAGCCTTAGCCAGTAACCTGAATCCCAGGGGTGACAGGTGCAGACTATCTCTGGCAAAGCATCGTGGTTTGTCGATCATGTCGTCCCAGGCAGATACTGGATCCCCTTTGAATGACACCAGAAACTTAGCCAATTGTTGAAGTCAATCATTTTGTCCTTATACTGTGGTATCATTCTGGGTGAAGGCAGGATGCTACTCAGGGCTAGGGTCATATCTGCCTAGGCTACATGATCTGAGAGCTCTTCCATGTCTTTTTTCATGTAGTCCAGGGAGGTACGTCTCAAGTCATTCATTCCAACATGGACAATGACAGAGTCATATTTGTACTTGTTATGGAGTGACTTGAGTCCATGCATTATGTGGCGGATCCTGGCACCCAACAGGCAGCTGACTGTAATTTTCTCCTTGTTCAGCCTGGAGAGTGGGACAACAGTGTGCCAGACTATAGCTGTGGTTTAATAATTTACAACCTCATTGCTTTGGATCCGGTACTTTTTCTTAGTTAGACTATAGAGTCACCTATGACTAAAGTGTTGGCTACGCTGTCTTGCCTTAGGGGCTGTTGTTGGGTGGCACACTGGTGTTGTGCGCTATGTGACACTTTGGTTGTGATTGGTGTTTGTTTGCGTTTCAGCTTCGGAGGTCCTTGTTGCTTAGGCAGGTTAATGTTAAGGGCCTCAACATAAGTGGGTTTAGTGTTACTATGTCTGGATGTTGGTGGCATGAGTTTTGAAGGGCTATGTGTTGCTTGAGGTGTAGTGCAGGTGCTAATCTTCTCCTCTTGAATGTCTAACACAATCTTGGGTGGAGAAAGCTTTGCTTCCAGTTTGGCTATGTAAGTGCATCTCTCACAGGTTGTACTGTTGGGTGGTAGGAGGAGAGGGTTGTCTGTGTGCATGAGGCAATTGCTGCATTGGCCCAGTACTAACTTCTTGGGAACATAAGAGACACCTGGTTATCTAGCGAGTGACATAAGCATTTATACCAAATTCTGTGAATTTGTCTGCAATGCCCAAGTGTATTGTATCATATGTCTTGACCAGGTCAAGGTAGGCAGCATCACTATTTTGCCCCCAACCATTGCTTTGGTGACCTTCCTAAAAAAGTCCATAAGGTTGAGTAGGCATGACCTACCCTTGACCAAACCAAACTGGGTAGCTCCAGTGTCTGAATCATTGTTAATTATTTCTTTCATTGCTTCCTACAACAGTATAATTGTCAAGAAGGCAGACTTCCTGTGTTTCCTGTTAAAGTGTACCCATCATTACAGGAGACTTTCCTATACCCCTGTATATACTCATCAGTGATTTCAAAGTCTAATTGCAAGGCCTGATGCAGATGTATGTCAAGAACTAAGATAGCAAGCAGTCAGTTACAAGCATGCATAATAAACTGGTCAGCATGGGATGTATAGAACAGAAGTTATTAAGGAGTGTTTACAAAAGCTTGTGAAAAATATGTGACAGTTTCCATGTTTACATTAATAATGCAAAAACAGATAGCAATATTGCTCTGTTGTGAGTGGTGTGTGCAAGCAGTGGGCACCACTAAAAAAATTACATGTTGAGTAATATGAAGATGTTCTGATTTAAAAATGCTCTTTTGGTAAAGCAGCTATGATTATTACCTATATTTTCATAAATGCATTAATTTCATTAAAGCTGTGTGACCCACAGGTGAACAAGTGGTGCCATGTTATTCAAAACATTAAGGCAGTCAGTCATGGCACTGGTATTTGCCATCAAACATGGACAGCTGTATAGATTAATATTGTTTTGAAATATTGTGAATATATTATATGTATAAGTTGCATAGATTCTACAATACCGCACAACAGCTCTATGCTACCCTCACCTGTCATACATCATTGGAAGGTTCTCAAACAGCTGATAAATTTTCCCACTGATATATTAGATCTATCTTGTTCACTTACAGAACTATAACCATTTGTTTGACCATAACACTAGCAATTTTGGCAAATAAAATACCATTTTTGTTTTGCAAATCTACAATATAAAATCAGCAATTACAGATAGACCTGGCATATTAATATCAATGTGTAAGCCGTTGTCTACTGAGGAGCTTTCATATTTTACATTTTTGTAGCTCGTCATTTTCAGATATTGCAAATCTTATGATGTATGCTTTCAGCAGATGATACTGGAAAAATATTCCCAGGAGGCAAGCGACTTCCTGGCTTAGAAGACATCAGGAAGCAAAAGGATTAATTAGCCTTTTGCTGCTCAGGCCTGAGTGAGTCAGATTTCACTTCGTACAGTCACCTGCTTATTGAATAACCCTACTCCAGTAAATATCCCAAACCCCACTGACTATGATTTACCTGTTACATCCTTTTTCGTTTCACCTGGTCCCACTTAGTCAACTAAACAACACCACCCCTGCTTCTGATAATCTGCCCTCAAAATACTTAAAGCTTGCTGCCAAGGCACTAGACTACCCAATCTCCATACTAATAATCACACTATAAAAGAAACACATGTCCCTATCCTATGGAAGAAATCTTATATCTTACTATTACATAAAGGATGTAGCTCTACTGGCTTCTCTAACTATAGGGCAACAGCCATGCTGTCTCCTCTTTCAAAAGTACTTGAAAATGCATATAGTTTCAACTCATCAAATTCATAATAGACAATAATCTCTTAACCCTTACACAACATGGCTTTTATCCTCATCAAAGTACCACATCTGTTCTTCTCAGCCTTATAACTACTGTAAATCAAAATAGAGATGATGCTAAGCTTATATCAGGAGTTTTTCTCAACCTTTCAAAGCTTTCTACTCTATTTCTCAGTTATTCAAAAGCTCCCTACTCCAGAGTTTGATACATCATTGCCTTATTGGTTTGAAAGCTATCTCACTGACAGATGTCAAGCAGTTAAATGGGAACACTCCTACTCTAGGACTAGCCACCCAGTGGTGTAAACCTTGGCTCTTGATGACTGTCACTTTTGAAGTGACACTCTCACTCCATGTAGGCTGTGAATGGATGGACTTCTACTCCACATTTCTTACTATGACTGTTAGTGTCACCCAACGATCCACACCTGGACCACTACTTTTCAGTGTATTCCTAAATGTGCTCCACAGAACTACAAAATATGCCACCATTCTGTAGCATGTTGATTATGCTCCACAAAAAAAAGAATCTAGACAAACTACAACACATCACCCAGGAATACAGTTTTTCAGTACAATCATGGCTGTGTAACTCACAACTACTCCTAACCTCCCCCACAAAAAAGTCCAAATTATTTCTATTCAGCTCCAGAAAAATTCTATAAGCAAAATTACCACTTTACATCAACCTTACCGGCATTGAACGGGTGTCTCAAGCTAAGCTTCTAGGAAGAACAATTGATGAAAGCCTCATGTTTGACCTCCACATAGAGAAGTAATTTTACAAAATGCCAGAAATTAGAAGCACTAAATAGAATAAAAACCTATTTCGCCTGAACACCCAAAAAGCACTTGGCAGCCTCCTTATTGCACTCTACACATCTCTGTGCCAGTCCTGTACTAATAAACATACAGACTACATGATTTTGTCTTCTAGAATACTATAAGGGAGCAGAATTTGCAGCTCATATTCCATATAAATCCCATCATTGTCTCTCCCTAAAGAATCTCTCTTGACATGAATGACCTCACTGTCTATCACAACTACTAATCATACACATAGTGCTCTTTATTACAGACCACCGTCCTAAGTAACATACTTCAATACTATCAACTAAGTAGGCCTCTCTAAGAGCAACCAATAAATTACTTCTCTATATTATAAAATCAGATAACTCCATTATTATACTCCTCACATGTCTTCAGACTTTATCTCATGCCCTTAAACAAAATCATAAACATAAGTCCTTTAAATTACAACTTAAAAATACTTCTCAGACACCTGCTGGGACTGTATTTGCTGAGCTCCTTGCTCTGGAAAATTATCTGCTCAAATATACACACACACATATATATATATATATATATATATATATATATATATATATATATATATATATACATATATATATATATATATATATATATATATATATACACATATATATATATATATGTGTGTGTGTGTGTGTGTGTGTATATATATATATATATATATATATATATATATATATATATATGGGTCCCCTTCACATTGCCGACATCTCAAAATACCGACAACCATATGGCCGACACCATATGATCGACATTTCCATTCTTGCACTGTAGTGAGATCTCGGAATTGGTATATTAAAGTTATGGGGGGTGGGGGTGAAGCCCCAAGGAAATATATATATATATATATATATATATATATATATATATATATATATATATATATATATATATATATATATACACACACACATATAGATACATATATATATATATATATATATATATATATATATATATATATATATATATATATAAAATGCTGCACTCTATCATTCCCTCTGCTAACTATCTAGCAAATGTTTAAATGCCATATTCCTGTACTTATTTGTCTCCCCTGTAACACTACATAAAATTTGGTTATATAATACTACATATATTCACTGTACTTATGATATTTACTATATTTCTGTATATATTGTTTGAAGTAATTAGTAGTCAGTTTGTGTACTGGAGCTTTTCTCCCCAAACCTCCTCAGAAAATGGGTAACAATTTGTGTCCATTCGGAATATCCTGGTAAGCAAATACTAATAAATAAACAAATAAAATTGCTTAAATATATTCTACGACCTTCTGTCTTACTTGACATTATACCAAATATGTGTGCTTGATTTCTCTGTGATGCCATAATATAATTTGTTTTATGATATAGTACATATTTTCCAATGCTTCTTTTGCTGTAATAGCTCAAGTTATGCCTGGAAATGGTCACTTGGCTCAGCCTCCCACCCAGCTGGCAGACAAGTAGTAAAAATAGCATTAAGTGTCAGAAGCAACTGAATGGAAGAAAGACAAGCATTGCATTTGCAAATGGTATGTTCAAGTAACATGTCCACTCCACTACAATTTTTAATGCTGCAATTCTGCTAGCAATGCCTTCGGGATACTTTACCATCTGACAGTCCATTTTTCTGAAGTAACTGAGACTTTGGATTCTGTAGCATCTGAGATTTGGGACTCTGAAGAACCCAGAAGGTTTGCAGCAACAGCAGGAAGCACGAGAGAACAATTCCAGTAAAAAGACACATCCTGAAAAACATACACACGCACCTAAAGTCAAATTATTTGTATGCTTTCTGCTACCATTTTGACAAGTCAACCAGTTTCCATTCATACAAGCAATGCTGGTATTGATTGATAAAGTTCCACCTACATAGCAGTATCAAATATACAAAACAAAATGTGTTGGCTCATCCATACCAGGCACCGGGTGTGCACCTGAAGCTTATAAATAAATCTGACAGCATACAAGCAAACAATTGATGGCAGATTCACCAACCTGTTTGTAAGATGGGCAGAAAAGCAATATTTTTTCTCTTATGCGCGGGTACGGTGCCACAGATTTACTAGTGTTACACTGCTTAGTATCATTTCCTGTTCCTGTGAAACTCCAGTTCTTCCTGGATATGTTTACTAAAGTCCTCTCCCTACAGTATAATCCTCTGCTTTGCCTTTTGTAGACAGTAAAATTTCAGTTCATAATACCCACTCAAAACGTCAGTTAATATAAACCCACCTATTTGCACACCTTTCTAATACTTACATTTTCTTTGACTTTGCAGATTTATAGTGGGGTTGATGATTTTTGATGAGCTTTTACAAACATTTTTATCCACATAGGCCATCCCCAGCACGTAGCAATCACAATACTCCAACAAGACAGCAACACATCCTACAATCTTAAAACAAGAAAAGGGCAGTGCACATGGTAGAGAAAGATTGGATGTGCATTATTATTTAACTATAACATAGACATAGCTTGGTTATTTTGTACCCTGGGGAGTTCCCCTGATTTGTGCCCACTCCTGTCTTCTGCAAAAGTTAAGGACCAAAAAAGGTCTTCTGTACTTCTGTAACTGTAGACATTTTCTGCAGTAAGTACCCTCCTACAAGTACTAGAACAAACGGTTCTCCCTATAACTGCTAAAACAGTATTTGCTTTCATTCAGGAAGACATGACATCTTCATGGCTTCATGAATGCTAACACTGTGTTAACACCCATCCCATTGGCACCTACTTGCACCCAGGCCAGTTGCCCTCTTCATCCCACTATCGCTATGGCTCTAATTTGTAGTATCACTTCTCTTCACATATCCATCACCACTAACTTTTCTGTTTGCAGTCTGACTCAATATCACTGCTTCATTCTCACAGTCATCCACTGCTTCCTACTGCTGACCACCAAAACTAAGTAATCTAGTACATTACTAAAATGTCAGCAACAGTCTAAGAAAGACACAGTTGGTGATAACCTTGCACTCTATAACTATGAGTAGCTGAACACACACTGCATGATACATTACACATACTTCCAACCGTATCATTCTGACCTTACCTCATATTTTCCAACTCACTTCTCTCCTTCTATGATCAACCTCACAGCTACTTTTTCCATTCAAACTCCTTTTATACTGTAGTTTCTCTATACTGGTAATGTCACATCTCAGTACCCACTGCATTTTTTAACAATGTATTGTATTCTATGTATTATATTATATTTTTTTGTTATTACTGAAACTCTTAGAGGTCATCAACTCCTTCAACCTCTATGTTTGTTCTTTCCTATACATCAGCTGTAAATACATACCGTGCACAGTCAATGATGCCACTTCCTTTCAATTGTAATTTTTTAACTATTTTTTGGTGCTCAATCCTTTTTTGTTTTTGTATATTTCCTCATTGTAGTATTTTACTCTAACTACTATGCAGAACTTAGAATATATCATTCTATTTTACTGTGAATTTATTTATATAAATAGTCTGGAGCTTTTCTCTTCGGGTCTCTAAAATAAAATACACAATTCCTATCCGCTTGATGCCAAACCTTGCAAAAGAAGCCTCTGCTCTACCTCCAAATTTACTTCAAACATTAAAAAAATATACAGAGTCCAGATGTGTCTTTCACATCACTGAGAAGTTGTAATGTATATCTAGCATTCCGATATAGTACATTATTTGCAGAAAATATGTGTATTTAAATTGTAGAAACAGGAAGACCATAGGGCTAACAGATTCAGGGACACAACAATGCAGCCAGAAATACTGACAGCAAAAAACTTCTGCTTTTATTGGGCCATAAACGGTTACTGTGTCAGTGATTCATCTATCTGTGCTCTCCAACAGGGATTTAGTGATGCTGAACACAGATAAAACACCAAAACCAACTCTGTTACTCATATTGACTCCGGGTAGCCTTGCAGTCTTAACAAAAGATTTTTTTCTTAAATAACTATTTTTAGTCATATATTGCACATTAAAAGTTTTACTTTTCCTTGCCATGCCTTTCATACCTCTCAACTTCTTTGTTAATAATTCTAGACAAAAATAATGAGGAGACTAAGCTTGAAAATCAGGGACTAATTTTAAATATTACTCAGAAGCACTTAAAATGCTACTAGAACACTCTTTCCATTACATGCATTTTCTGAGCTGCTGGATACCAACAAGGACATAGGTGCTAAATGCACACATTCTGTGGCCATAAACTTAAACCAGACTCCTGATAAAGTTTGGACATTATTATGTCAGTTTTATGAACAAGCTGGTAGTGATGTTAAAAGTAATCCAACATTGTTAGGTATAAATAGAAATGAGAATGTCTGTATGTGTATATGCATCCATTGTTTGATCAGTATGTAGAACAGTATAAAACTCAAGTTAAATGTTTTACCTGTGAAGACAGATATCCTTGTTTTTGTTTAACATTTCAACCTGTATTACAGAAAAAAAGTAAAGACTATGCAGGGCAAGTCAAAATTGTCAAATGAAGTCAAAAGTCATTTTGTAATGCCAGTTTCTAAAGAAATCTAGTCATTTTTACAACATGCTAAAATATTACAGTTTGTAGAGACAGCTGAAATGTTTCAGACATACTGCTCGCAGTGGGATGTTTAAATTTTTTACAATATGTTGACATTTGAAATTTGACTTTCATATACAGCTGGCAATGCATGGAATGATTCACTGCAAAGATGTTTTTGGTATTTAAAAATGCTACAAAATATGCACACAGATGGCACTTGTAAAGATTTGCATGCCGTAGTTTTCAGTTCAGCTGAGAAATTTAAAGTGCTAAGAAAGAAAGCTGGAAGAAGAAGAAGAAGAAGAAGAAGAAGAAGAAGAAGAAGAAGAAGAAGAAGAAGGAGAAGAAGAAGGAGAAGAAGAAGGAGAAATAATACACATTTATGTTGTGCATGGTATACCAGAACTAAGTTACATAAGTATTGTCAGGATTTAAGGGGTCAAAAAGTACAGCAGCTAACAGTTCAAAGTGTAACCACTCTGTACTAAGTATGGACATGTCATAAGTGTTAACTTCAAGTTTATTAAAGTATTTTAATATTGCAGTTTCTGACGGGGTGCTAGAACAGGTAGAGCATTTTAAATTGGCTTTTCAACAGAATACAGAGATATTTTTAAGTATAACATTTTTTCTCTTGGTTCTAATAAAGACGGATTTGAAAAAGTAAGTGTGGTAGGAAGTGAGAAAAGTAGAAAAGGTGGGGGATGAGAACAGAGATGTACTGAGAGTGGCATCAGCCCCACCAGCTACAGGAAGCACTAATGATAGAGAAATTGCATGTTTTATTCAGTAAAAACTGGGACATATCAATCAGGGCTGTGTATCCAACAGAAAATGGAAAAACAGGCAGATAGCGAAAGGAGTATTTGCAAAGGACTCAGAAGAAAAATGAGTCAAAAAGGAAAAGCAAAAGCAAATGTTGCAGGATGATAACATAGAAGGCCAAAGTGAACTGAGCGTTAACCAAAAGTGTGTGACAATATACCATAGGAAAAGAATTTCAGACCTTTTGAGCAGAAACAAAAACAGACTGTGTGAAGTTAAAAGTTCTGATTAAAGTGACCTTTGAAAATCAACAGTATGTCATGATTAAATTACCTCAGGGTTTTCAGAACAATCCTGTCATTTTTCATCAGATAGTAGGAGCATTCTTGTAGAATGTGAGTACAGATGACAAGGTTATTCATTATATTAATGGCATTCTAATACAGTCAGAAACTGTAAAAAATACACATCACAGCTGAGAAAATTTCTGAGACAATTGCAAAAGGCAGGTTTCAAAGTAAACAAAAACAAAATACATTTTTTGTCACAAAAAGTAAAATTTCTAGGAACCATTATCAGATGGACAGGGATGACTCCTTGTCAGAAAAGGGTGAGCGGCATTCTGCAATTGCCAAAGCATTTGACAATTTTGGATTTGCATAAGGCAGATCAAAAAGAAGAGTTGACTCTACAATGGAGTCGCACAGAGGTAAAGGTATTTAAAATGTTAAAGTAGAAGTTGGCACAGGCAATGGAGTTGATAGCTCTCACCAATAAATTATCTTTTGTTTTGCAAGCAAGGGAAAGACAGACTCTTGGTAGTGTTATTGCAGACTTGGCCATAAGAGGCATGTCAGGGAATGGACACTAAGTTAAGACAGGTTACTTTTTGTAGCAGAAGAACGACTCCTGTAAAAAAAGGACATGATCATTGCATTAAATAGCTTTTGGCCATTTACTGGGGAATAAGACAAACAAAGTATTTGACAATGTTCTCGGGGGTTATAGTTCAAATTCACAGTTAACAATCAAAACTTTGTTAAGTGACAGTGAGATAAAATCACTGAAGGGTTAGTCAGACATTTGAACAGTGTATGTGAATGGTACACATCTCAGGAAGGATGGGAAGTACTACACTAGGTTTGCAATAGTGACACTGAAAAAGGGAGACAAACCAATTATGTTTAAGTTATCAAGATACATGTTAGCACAAAGGGCTGAGCTAGAGGCTGCAGAATATGTTTTGCAGCATTTACATCCAGTAAATATTTACAGCGACAGTGTTTAGGTAGTAAATTCTCTGAGACTACATATGACAACTGGGGCTAGAAGAGGGTTCACTGATAGTGCAGGACTAATTGAAAGGTACAAGTTGCAGGGTCAGTTTAGTATTTAGTTAAAAGTTAAAAGCAAAGAATCAACAATGGATAAAAGTCCTGCAGAAAGTATGACAAGAAATAGTCAAACAGCAAAGTAATTAGCAACAGGAACAGAGTTGCAGTAAACCAAACAAGGTAAATGTTCCAACCTGAAAAGTAAGGACAGTTCCAAAAGGAAGTGCATGTATACAACAGACAGGATTAAAACCAGTAGGGGTCAGTGAATGCAGTACCACAGTAGCTACAGAATACTACATTTACAGTACAAAAGTATATAAATGGTTTCCTATGGATTGGGAATTACCTGAAGGTAAAATAAATGTCAGGAGAAAGGGACACTTAGGAAACAGTATTGGTACATTAGATCAATCATAGATCTACAGCTTTGACATAAATCCAGCAGAAGCAAAAGGGTCTTTGTGCACTGATCAGTGAGGAGTACTGTACTTATACTCCAGTCGAGAGAGAATCCATAAAGCAGTATTTAAGTAAAATACTAGTACCTGAAAAAGATAGAAAGACATGGAACAGTGATTGGTTAAATGGGTTATTTTCAGAATAGTGAAAAATGTTATCACAGTTTAATTGCTGTAATAGCCTTTATTTTGTTGATCATAATAATGTGCATGTGTGTTAAACTTTGTATTAAAAAGACTGTCAAACAGGCATCTATTGTAACTAATGTAAGTAGCAAAAAAGTCACATAATCAGTGGATACATGATTTCTCTGTAAGATTCAAAGTTTGATTTGAATTTTGATTGAAAATGTTTTGGTTTTCAAAAAAAAGGGGGGAGGTTGATAGAATTATATAAGCTGCTTTACCTCATAGCAATAACATGTATTTGATAGAAAAACAGAATGTGCTTGTGTGGAACAAAAAGCATTATACTTCTGAATGTTTTTATAACAAATGGCATTAGCAACAGAGGCTTGCTGAAATATAAACAGGTGAATGTATACAAATATTCAAGGGAATTATCTTGTTAAAGGCAATGGCTAACACAGCAGGAAAAAGTTACAAACTATCCTATCAATGAAAGAACATTTTGTCATGCTGAGAACTGGTTTTCTCTGGATGAGTATGGCTAACAGAGCAGAAAATTTACAGACTATCCTATCAATGAAAGAACATTTTTGGCCTGCTGAAGGAACTGTTTTTCTCTGGACGAGATACGAATGCAGACAAAGAAGGCTTCAATACATGAAAAAATGTTTACATCAAGGACAAAGTTTTAAAACTATAAAAGTGGTTGTAAAGAATTTTGGTGGACATTTTGGTAATATGAGTAAGCCGAGGAAGTGCAGTGTATCTGACAGTGATCTATGTTATAAAGAAAATGTTTATAATCTCACAGCAGTGCTTGGTCAGCTTGTTTCAATAAATCTGTCAGCTATTACGAATATATGGCTCTATAGTGTGTGTGACATGCTGTTACTTTCAATTTAACACATTACAATAAGTATTGCAATGCATGGAATACCATGACTACACTCAAATACCAGGAGAAGGCAAGTTTGTTATGCACATTTCCATGTCAGAAAGGTGCTTAACAAGATTTTGTTAAGTTAAGCACCCCCAGCCCCGAGTACTGTTAAGGGATCAACAGTGGACAGTGCTGGCTGGCAGAGCCTTGAAAGCTTTTAGGTACTTCACTGTGCCACACTTACAAATAAAAAGTATGGCAGAAAGAACTATCTAACAGCTTTTAAAGCCATTCTTTCTTCACAGGGACACTCCATTTCTACCTGATAACAGTTTGCCAGGACTAGGTGCTTTACTGAATTTCAAATACTTTGAAAGCCAGTAAAATACTTCTTTTACACTTTTTATTCTGCAACTCGTAATAGATGGAGCAGACAAAGTCCCATGTAATACAAAGAGTTATGATTGGTTCTCATAAATCATAACCCTTATTGTGTGTTTTCAACATGGACACCAAAATTCACCTTTTAAGCTTCACTCCTGATGTGAATTTCTTGGCATTCATGCCTCAAACACATAATAAGTTACTTGTGATCGAAGACTTGATCATAATCCTCTGTAACTTACATGGGATTTGTAAGTAAACAACTATGTGTATTAGAACTGTTATTACAATAAACGGTAATATCTCAGACATTACCTTTAATCATGTTTTTCTGCATTAAGTGAAAACATAAATATATTTTAGCAGATTAATAATTTCATCAGCTGTACCAAGACCATCACAAATTAGTAAATGTACACTATTAATGTAACACTCAAAAATATTAATACCACTGAAGGCCTCAGCACTTAAAAAGCATAGATGTTCCTTAATACATCATTTTATGAAAAAAACAGTGTTATTTATCTTTTAATGTTTTATCAAATGCTTTTTAAAATAATCTGTGGAACATATTCCTTTAATTAACCGATTACGCATGTTAATTTTCAGTCTTTCAGGTCACATGATATGTAAAGTGTATAAATTAGAAGTCTTTCAGCATGCCTATGGTTTGTGCAGAACTCTGATCTCTTTTGCTTCAGTGGACAATGCATATCTAATACTAAAACATGACACCATGCCCCAAACATGGACAAATATGGACTAAGCAATCTGCTCTGAGAGACAGACAGTCATAACCCTGCTATTCACTTTTAACCTTGCAGACATTCACCTGTTGTGCTAATCTCTTGGGTTAATTTATTGTTACAAGATCCATAAATGGAGTTCTCCCAATTGCCACTCAATCAACTGAAGAAATCCAATCTGCTAAACCAGTACATCTTAAAAGTGTTAAATTGCATAAATTCAACCATGGTTGTAAAAGAAACCATTTGCACTAAGATTATGAAAATAAACAAAAGCACCAATTGTGTGCTCCATTGTCAGTCTAATAGGAGAAGCTTGTATCATACACAACAGCTGCAACAGAATGAAATGTGACCAACCTGTAGGCATCCTTCTCCATTTACATCCACAACACTCTAATATCACAGTGCCCAAAGATCAGCCTCCATTTTCAAATCCATCAGAATCACAGAACACAATCACCTCTCAAAATACCCCAACTATAAATTATAATGCCCAGTCTGTAACCCCACATGCCCCCAGCACAACCTGCACTTCATTCATAAGTATAAATGTAATCATATAACTACTTGACATGCAGAACATTTTAATGATTTAAAAAGTCATAACAACTCAGCTACCCTTATGGAATATAGAAAAATGCTTGTCACGAGATCACAGAGAAAATAAGATCCCTAGCGATATACACAAGGACCATAAGATCCTAGCCATATACACAGAGACCATAAGATCCCTAGCCATGTACACCTTTAAACAGACACACTTAAAGGGTTTTCTCACCCTTCACAAGCAATTAATAGTGCTCACCTCCCAAACTAAGTAAAGCTGTCCATGATAACCCTGGTGAAAGTTTGTGTCAACCCATCCAATAATCATGTCAAGCCTTAAAGTTAAAGCCAAAGTAGTACTTACAGTTGGAGTGCTAATTTATTCCATAGGCAGGGAATACATTGAGTTAGGAACCTATCCTTCAGTGAGTCTTTTTATTTGTAGGTGTAGATTTAGATATTTAATATGGGTGTTGTAAAGCCACTGTTGTTTACAAAGAAATAGGAGCTCAAATAAGATTAGTCCTTTCATGGCTTGAAAAATGAGACACAAATCACTTTGGAGCAGTCAGTAGGCTACTGAGTGTAAAAACTGGAGCAAATCTTTCATGATAGCCAAAGGATTTAAGGCCTTTTATTTTCTTGGTTAGAAATCTTTGAGGCCTTTCAAGTTGAGTGAAATGCTTGGATTCGTACATGCCAAAGCAGGCAATGTATTTGATGATGAGCTTGATAATGGAAGCATGCAACAGTGGAATGACATATCTGAATCTTGAAGATATTCCCTTGTAAATTAACTTGGCCAGATAGAAGGATTTCCTGACTATAGTGGAAGCATGAGGATTAAATGATAGAGGCAGAAACTTGTCCACATAAGTCCTTAGGTCTCTTATGACTGTATCTTTCTGAACAGGACTGCCACTTATTAGACAGAAACAGATTTTGTTTTTTGCCAAATGCTACAACAATAATTTTGTTTGCATTTAGTTTGAGATCATTTTCAGTTCACCAGATACATGCATATTCCAGCTATTGCTGGACCTATTTGTTATCACTAAAACCAAAATAATTGCTTCAAACAACTCTTTGTAATCTATCTCATCTGTAGGGAAGACTAGCCGAGATTTGTGTCAACTATAAACAATGTACTAGTAGGTGCTTCCACAGATAAAGCCTTAGATTATATTGTGAGAATTTCTTACCTGAGAACCTGCACATCAGGCCCCAGAACCGCTTGTATGATCTCTGGGATGACCAACCTTGGTACGATGGTCAGTACCAATGTAGATAGCTGTTTCAGATTAATCTTTGGTACCTTGTCTAACAGGGTTTTTTTGGGCACTTCAAAGACTGGCAGTGAGAGTGAATTATAAAGATGTGATAGCCTCAAGTAATGAAAGAGCCTATGAGAACAGGGAGAATCCCTGAGAGATTAAAACTTCTTAACTGTCTCTACTCTGTGCTGTGTATTTTGCACACTGGTTTTTGACTGCATTTTAAACATATTTTTTGAATTTCCTCACTTGGGATTTTATTCTTGTTTCAGCTAAGAGGCAGCAATAGCCTCTTTCCTATTATTCGCAAGCTTTCCTTGAATTGCTTAACCAGCATTGACTCAAGCCTGAGAGTAAGCGTGGCTCCGGCTTGTCATCTGGCAAGAATAAAAGCCTGGAACAACCTTCAACTTTTTTCCCCCTGCTGCTGCCTTCAAGATACAGGAGCTGAGCTCTCCCTGCTGCCTTCAAGCTGTGACAGCTCTGATATTTTATTGTTCTAATTGGATGAAGTTTTAGTGGGAGACATTACTACTAAGTTGCCTTATTTTTTTAAAGCCTAAACTTCCTGCTTGTTGTGTCTTTTGGCTTATCCCGGTTAGGGGTCACCACAGCGGAACTCCGGTCTGCTAATGATTAGCAGTGGATTTTTACGTGCCGAGTTGCTAGCCCTGACGCACAACCTTCAAGGAAGGTATGCCCATTCACGCATGCCCCCACACAGAAGACGCTCTAGCTGAGAATCAAACGGAAAAACGTCTTGCTGTGAGGCGACAATGCTACTGCAGCACCACCACCACCGCAGTTTAAACTTCCTGCTACCACTATGTAATATGCCCACTCACTCTTTAACCAATAACAATTTGTTACTGGCAGACCGGACCTAACAGAGAATTGTCAAAGTCTTCAGGTCAGGTCTGCAAATAACAATTTTTGATTGTTTAAGGAGCCAGTAGCCAATAAGGGGTGGTACAAAGTGTTGGCAGGTATGCAAACAGTTTTCACATGAAAATCATTCCACTTTTTCAGCATCTTTGATAGTAGAATTTACTGGAACTTCTCCTTTTTTTAAAAAAATATGTCCCTGTAAGGCAGCAGCTTCCGCTTGGCATGAAAAGGTGCATTATTTGTCTACTTCTATGTCAATTTTTAAGGAAAGAAATAAATTAGGGACAAAAAGAGACTGTAATCTAACTTACAGTAGTGAGAAACTTCTGGAAATTCAACAATCAAGCTTGCACTTCCAATGGTTTGATCTGATGTCTGCAGGGCCTGTGGGGACTACAACACTCCTTGAGCTACAAAAACTGGGAATTCTAAATCATAGTTCAAAGTGTCTTGCACAAGCAGTAACGACACCCATCAGTCACAGAGGAAGAAGGAAACGAAAGAGATGTAAATGAACAAGAAAGAGAGGGTCTCGAGCTGGAATCACTGCCAGAATGAAGGCAGGCCCATACTAGCCTGGACTTCCATCCATGCTACTTATTCATTAGATAAGCAAATGGACTACTTACAGCTGGAACTAACTACTGAAAATAAGGTGAGAGACTGCTGTTTTCTTATTTTCACTTAAACCTGGCTAAACCCTAATAAAAATGACAGTGAAATATATTTGGAAGAGCTCTCATTATCCAGAGCAGACAGGATACAGTCTCTCGCTGGGAATCATGTGGGGGGGTGTGTATCTATGTAAACAACAGATGATGTACTAACTGCTAGATAATCTCCATCCATTGCTCTGAAAACGTAGAGTTGATGTTACTAAAGTGCAGACCCTTCTACTTGCCAAGGGAATTTAATGGTGTAAGCATTACAGTTGTATACATCCCTCCCAGTGCTAATACAAATGAGGTACTGGCTGCCCTATACAAGGAGATGAGTGACCTGCAAAATCAGAATACAGAAAATGTGCACATAATAGCAGAAGACTTTAACCAATCCAACCTGAAGTCAGTCATTCCTCACTATTACCAACATGTGGATTTTGCAACCAGGGTAAAGACACACTGGATAAAATCTACACTAATGTTAAATTGGCATTCAAGGCATTGCCTCATCCACACCTGGGCAACTCAGACCATATCTACATCATGTTAGTTCTAGCATACAGACCACTATTAACCAGAAGAAAACTCCAAAAAGTAAATAAAGGTGTGGCCAGAGGGAGTGATATCAGGATTGTTTTTAATGCACAGTTTGGAATATGTTCAGAGAGGCAGCCACTGTAAATCAGCAAACCAACCTGCAGGGGCACAGAAAGTCTGTGTTTGGTAACATATCCAAATGTGCAGATGATGTAACAGTCAATAAGTGCACCATCACACGGGCCAACCAGAAACCCTGGCTCACGACTAGAGTATATGAGCTCCTGAACATAAGGAACAGTGCCTTTAAGGAGGGAAACAAGGATGAGCTCAGGGATACCAGAGTGAACCTAAAAAAGTGTGTGAGAGAGGCGAAAAGAGCATATGGTCAGAAACTCCAAAATCACTTCTCTGATGAAAAGGACGAGAGGCAACTGTGGCAAGGAATTCAGGTCATAATAGATTACAAGCCCACTTCTTCTTGGTATGAGGACAACACTGAATTCCTGAACAAGCTCAACATATATTTCAACACGTCTGAAGAAGGAAACAGCATGAAACCAATGAAAGCTCCAACAAGCCAGAAAAAAGACATGCTCAGCCTAAATCCAACTGATGTTCATAGAACCCTGAGGAGGATAGAACCAAGAAAAGGGCTGGTCCTGATAACATTCTGGGAAGGGTCCTAAGAGACTGTGCTGGACAACTGACAAATGTACTCACGGACATATTCAATACCTCACTGAAACAGGCCATTGTTCCCAGGTGCTTCAAGAACACCACCATAATACCTCTGCCTAAGAAGTCTCCGCCAAAGGACCTCAATGACTACCGCCTTGTGTCCTCTCTAGCAAAGCTGGTCATGGACCTCTTAACATCCAGACTTCCATCATCCCTGGACTCACTCCAATTTGCATAAAAACCAAACTGACCCACAGTAGATGCTATTTCACTGGCACTCCATATACTGTTGGACCAACCACAACACCTATGTGTGCATGTTATTCATTGATTTCACTTTGGCCTTCAACACAGTCATACCTCAGCAATTGATAGAGAAGCTAACTCAGTTAGATTTCAGCACTCCAAAGTTCAATTCGATTCTGAACTTCCTTACTGAAAGGCCACAAACAGTATGTGCAGGAAAAAAACACCTCAAACAGTATCACATTGAGCACTGGTGTACCTCAAGGCTGTGTTCTGAGCCCTCTGCTATTCACTCTGCTAATGTATGGCTGCACTGCCAAGCGCAGCTTTAAACATATAGTCAAGTTTACAGATGATACCACAGTTGTGTGTCTCATCAGCAATGAGGAGAAAACACCCTATAGAGAGGAGATGAGACAACAGTCTGGTACTCAGAGTGAATAAGACCAAGGAGGTAATCATGGATTTCAGAAGAAACCATAAGGAACATTTCCCACTCACAATCAATGGGGAAACAGTGGAGAGGGTAAAAAGCACCAAGTTTCTTGGGGTGCACATCTTGAAAGACTTGTCTTTGTCTGTGAACACAAATGGCATTGTGAAGAAAGCACAGCAATGCCTATACTTTCCGTAAAGGTTGAGAAGCGCAAATCTACCAGCACCTGTTCTCATGACCTTCTACAGTGGCATAATTGAGAGCATCCTGACAAACAGTTTTACAGCTTGGTATGGTAACTGCTCCACCACAGAATGCAAGTCCCTCCAAAGAGTGGTGAAAGCAGCAGAAAAGATTACCAGGACCACTCTACCATCTATTCAAGATTTGCACCAGTCTTGTTGTCTCAACATAGCCAGGAAAATAGTCATGAACTGCACTCATCCTACATATGAACTGTTCCTACACCTAACATCTGGGAGGTATCATAGCATATGTTGCCAAATGGCCAGATTTAGCAGAAACTTCTATCCCCTAGTCATCAGGCTACTGAACTCCAGTAGTAACTTACATCTTGCTTGACATCAGGGACAGTGGGTAATATGAAGAGTGAAAAGCATATTTGCATGCAATAACCTTAAAGGGTCTTAAAACACTGGGCAATTAATCTAAGAGAGTATAATCTTATTTCTGTACAATATCCACTGATGCTAAAAGAGCATCCTGTGCAATAAGTAGCAGCTGTGAAATTATTGTGCAATAAATATCTTGTTTCCTTAGACTAGTGCCTATAGAATCCTGTGCAATAAGAAGTAGCTGTGCAATTCTGTGCAATAAATACCGTTTCTCTTTTGCTTAGTAAATGTCTGTTGATTTGTAAAACAGTAAACAATATGTAATAGGAATGTCTAAAGTACTTCCGCGATGGTGCATCGGTAGCGTTGTTGCCTCACAGCAAGAGGTTCTCCCATTCAATTCTAGGCTGGAGCACAGGGAGTGCCTTCTGTGTGGAGTCTGCATGTCCTCCCCGTGGTCGAGTGGCATTCCGAAAGACATGCGTGAATGGGCGTGCCTTTGTTGAAGGTTGGGCATCGAGCTGGCAACTCGGCACCATAAAAAAATCTACTGCCAATCATTAGCAGACCGGAGTTCCACTGTGGCAACGCCTAACTGGGAAAAGCCAAAAGACAAACAACAATGTCTAAATGTAGTAATGTGAATAGTTGTATATGTTAGATGTTTTCACATAGAGTCTGGAGTAACTTAATTTCGTTCAGTTGCACTTGTTGTGCAGTCTGAATGACAATAAAGTTTACTTTGATTTTGACTTTGACTGTGTTGCAAAAAAGAGATACCACTGGGAGATGGTTCTGCTTGCCCTGCTTTCAGGGAGTGCGTGGGATAGCCCAAGGTCTGAGAATCCTTTTTTAGAGTTTCTTGTAGAAGTGTGTGGACTGGCTTCATGTGTGGATTTCATTTTTTTTTTTTCCATTCACTCTTTTGGAGGACAGGACAGCTTAAAAAAGTAAGTGCTATTTATTTAAAAGAAGCCTGCAGTGCTTACATTAGGAGACAGATGGACAAGACATAAGTTTAATTTTATTTGAGTGATTGATTGACTGATTGATTGATTGATTTAATATTGGGCAGACTTTCTGAACT
Source organism: Protopterus annectens (assembly GCF_019279795.1). Lineage (NCBI taxonomy): Eukaryota > Metazoa > Chordata > Ceratodontiformes > Protopteridae > Protopterus > Protopterus annectens. The sequence continues at coordinate 200,583,873 of NC_056746.1, read as the reverse complement.
TCTTTACTCAAGAATTCTGGCACAATTATAAAATATTCTTCAACTTTACTTAAACAGTTAATAGAGTACCATTTTTTTCATCAAAGTGCATTTTCTGAACAATATCAAGTGATAAAAATCTCATTTTGGTATTACTATCTTTTTCTGTATTTTACCAGAAAAAATAAAACTTTTCTTGAGGGGGCAGGAGAAAATCAGGGACATTGTATAAAATTCTGGACAGTTCAGAGGTACTATGCCCATAGTCTTACAGAGCTAAAAGGAAGTGGATAAGTTTCAGGGTGAGCTCTATATGATGGTTGTTTGTTTTAAAGTGTTTGCTTTGGAAATAACATCTGCATCTATTCATAACTGCAATGTGTAAGAATTATGCTTAAAGACAAAATAATCAGGACTAATGCCGAAAATCAGTGACAGATTTTAAATAATATTCTTCTAACATTAGAATGTTGCTCTAATAACTTCTTCTTCTTTCGGCTTTTCCCGGTTAGGGGTCGCCACAGCGGATCACCTGTTCGCTCATGATTGGCAGTGGAGTTTTTCGGTGTCGAGTTGCCAGCCCGGCGCCCAATCTTCCACAGAAGGCACACACACACACACAGACACACACACACACACACACACACACACACACACACACACACACTCACACCTAGGACCAATTTAGAGTGTCCAATCCACCTACAGCATGTCTTTGGGATGTGGGTGGAAACCGGAGCAATACGTTGGTTGTTTTATTGAATTATTTAACTGATTGATGTAATGATGGGTGTAAATGTTAAGTATATAAATGTAAGAAGTTTTTCATCTTTTTGTATTTCTGAAGACTTATTGACGAAAGTGTTGAATATAGTTCTTTTACGCTAGCTAGTTTGAGAGTCATTCCTCTGTTGCTTTCAGTGTTTTTTGGCTATTGGTTTTGTTATTGCTGAGTGTAGTTTTTCGGTCATTTTATTTGGTGTTGGATCGAGTGTGCTAAAGAGGAAGACCTTTTGGATTTAACTTTGCACCCAGTTATGGACAGTCAGCAACCTATGTTGGCAGCATTTGTCTCCGAGCTTGGTAATATTCAAGGATCTTTAGCTGTTTTGACTAAGAAATTCTATCAAAATGAACCTTCTATGAGGTTGAATGGCTCTAGTACACCTCAGGATTCATCAATAGATGGTCCACAAGTAGCTACAAGCAGAGGGGCAAGTGGTACCAATAGAGAAATTTTGTACAAAGATGTTTCAGCAGCCTTAAACTATATACCCGATTCTTTTGCTTTACCAGTAACATCTGGGAATTCCACTGAGAGCTGTAGTGTTGAAGGCAACATTTTGTCCGACCAGTTGTTTGAGCTGGAAAAGGGACTTAAAAATGCAGAGCACTCATAGTGGAGAATACGTATTTTGATCTGTATATTTCTTCTAAGATAGTTCCAAAAGGGCTTAGGTTCTTTAAGGTCCCTAACGGAGTGCATCAAGGCGATTCATTTTTTGTGGAACTAACTGATTTCTTTAACAACGCTGGCTTGGACTTTCTAAAGTTGTTAATCCAACGAAATAGCAAGTTAATAGAAAAATTAAGGTTGGATTTGGAGACTCTGGATAGAAATATTACAGAGAAAATAAGTGGGCAGAGCAATAATAATTTTAAAAAGTATGAGCTGGTGATAGAAGCTGTTGACAGTTTTGAACATCTTATTACACAAAGAAAATTCAGAAAAATTGACTGTGACATTTAATGCATACAATAATGGTCAAGCTTTTAATATTAACATTCCTAACAAGCAGTTTTCAAATAAGAGCACTTTGAGTGTAGACAAGGGTCATTTTATGAACTCTTACAGTTCTGCTGTGAAAAACAGCTATGTACCTTTAAATTCAGGATACAAAAGATCCACTAGCACAGTGAAGACATCTGAAGCGACGTGTCATCAAGGAGGAGTTTCCATCATGGCAGCCACCACTACAACATCATCAACATCAAATGTGAACAGGACTGCTACTAGTTCTGGTGATAATGAGAGAACTAGTTCAAAAAACGAGAAAGGTCCATCCAAAGTATCAGGTCCCAAATAGAATCAAGGGAGGACCTGTTTCCAGATATGAGGACAGTTTTGTAAAGTTAGTTTTGTGTTCTTTTGTAAAAATATACAATTTGTCAAACTTTGAGCTGACACATGCCTCTCAAGTGTACCTCATTACGAGGAATGTACCTCATTTGGGGTCTTAAAAAGTTCATGTTCCTCGAAGTTCCATTAAGTTCCACATTGAAAGGGTTTGTAACACATTCGATGTTGGGAATTTTTTTAAGTGAAATCCATGGTAAATAGAAACAAATCATATTAATTCATTAAAAGATCTTCTTTATAAGTAAAACCAGCATATTCTAACCATCCTATGACTTCCCAGCTGAAGTTGTCAGTAAGCCATTAGTACTTGCTCCACATTTTGCCCATTTGCTCCACATTATGAGGGCTAGTGTTCCTCATTTTGGAGATGGAAGGTTGAGAGCTATGAGCTGACATCCACTCAAAAGCATTTGTTAGAGCTTGGGATGGGTTTTATTCCTAGCAAACATGTTGATCTTGCTAACACTCTATTAGAACTGAAATTATACACAAGGAAACTGAATTTGTCTTTTATTATGAAAGATGTTAATTTAGGGTTGGCAGCAATAGTAAAAAAGACATCTTTATTTAATCCAGCTTTGCATAGTACCTTAAAGGGTTTTGAAGCTTTTTGTTCTAATGAAATACGGACAATGTTAAATGATAAACTTGCCAGTCCCTACTTTAATTTAAACAGAGAAGATAGGAAGGTGCTTTTTGAATTTAAAAACAGACAAGATTTGAGGTTTATGAAGTCCGACAAGGGGGAGTGGGTTGGTGGTTATGCAAACTGAGGACTATATTAAGGCTATGGAAAATCTTTTAAAGAATGCGAATGAGTATAGTGAAGTTAATTTTGACACCATAGATAGAAGTTATAGGTACATTAAGTATGCTCTTTATAATTATCATATGAATGGTAATTTGACAGCTGATTTATGAGTTTTTCATAGTTGCCAATCCCAGGGTGGGTATACTTTTTGGTATACCCAAAATTCACAAAAACTCCACCAATCCCCCTTTTTGGCCTATTGTTTCCTCATCTGATAGTGTTACTGAAGGTATCTCTTTATATTTGGATAAGTTGCTCAATCCGTTAGTTCAAAGCTTACCTTCTTATGTTAAGGATTCTTGGTCTTTTTTAGACCTAATCAGAAGGTTTAGTCTGAGTGACAAGGTAGTTATATAAGGGATAACAATGAATTTTTTCTGTTAACAGTAGATGTTGTATCTATACCTCAAGAGGCAGGTTTAGAATTTATTTCTAAGTTTCTGAATAAATATACAACTTGATCCAATTCTTCCATTGGAACTTGTATTTTTCTGCTGGAATTTTTGTTACAAAATATTTTTTTGTGTGTTTAACAAAAAATATTACAAACAATTAAGGGGGGTAGTGATGGGGCCACTGTAGTCCCTGCCTTTGCAGGCTTATTGATGGCCTGATGGGAAAGAGAAATTTTGTTTAATATTTCTTTAGCTTCTGAAATGTTGTTCTTTTGTCATTTTATTGATGATTTCTTTTTTATTATTAAGGGATTAATGGATTAAGTAAATTTTTTTAGATCAGTTAAATGCTAGTAGTGAATTTTTGAAGTTCACTTTGAGTGATTTTGGTCACCAGATCAAATATTAGATGTTGCTTTAAACTGGAGTACATCTAACAAACAATTTTCCAGTAAGATATACAGGAAAAATACATATGTAAATAATTATTTACACTACCATAGTAATCATCCAAAATTTATGAAGCAGAATATTCCTAAAGGACAATATATAAGAGCTTCACGTTTGACTAGTGAGGACAATGCTTTCCTTGTAGAAATTAAATTTATTACTGAATTGTTTTTATTTAGAGGATATTCTGAGCCAGTGTTAAATAGTATAGCTGCTAAGATTTCTAAAAGAAGGTTGACAGATTTTCCACCAATCTTAACTCATAGTTTGTTAGAAAAGGAGGTGTTGCTAAGTTCTGAAGAGACTGTATGTCCTCCTAGATGCATTATTGATATGTCTGTGGACAGTGAAACAATCGAAGAAAATCATTCAGAATAATTGGAAAATTATAACAGGTAATACTGATTTATTAGCATCTTTGGGCAATGCTCCCAGTTTTGTTTATAAAAAAGCTGGTGGCATTAAAAGTTTATTAGAGCAAGGTATTTTAGTATGAGGTAGATTTTTACTGTACTACTTCACATGTAGTTTACATCGCTATGTGTTGCGTCTATATTATAACAACGAATGATCAAATGATCGAACGTTGTTATATCAAACTCTAAACTTCAAATTCACAAGACATCGAACAACCAGAACAATGATTTTTTTCCCAGGGAAAAAAATCGCTGTTCCCAAAAAAAAAAGACATTAAAACATTGCATAAAGTGGGGGACTTCGCCCCCCACCCCACCCCCTACTTAAATATACCAACTCCGTGATCGCACTTCAGTGCTGAAAATGGAAAAGTGATGGAAGTGGCCAAGCAACTTCTTTCCCAGGGAAAGAATTTGCTTATATGCCGCTTTGTCATTTTGCCTTTTCGACGTTTCAAATTTGACCAAGACACATTTGACAAAATGCGTGTTCAGTCATATGATAGGAACCCTATGTGTTCTGGATGCATGGCATTTTATATAGGTATGACAACTAGACAGCTAAATAAGTGTATTAAGGAACATTATTATGCTATCAAGATTAGAGATGAAAATAATGCCTTATATAGACATTCTCCTGTTTGTTCTTTGTATAAGAAACTCACCTTTTCTATTTTAGACCCTATAAATAAAGATTTTGGGGGGGGGGCAATATTAAAAATAGAGTGGAAAGGAAAGAAACTTTGTGGCAATTAAGGTTAGGAGCTGACAGTCCACCTTGACTTAATGATACAGTTAACATCAAATGTTTTTTGGACGAAAGGAAGTTAGGTTTATAGTTTTCGTTTAATTGTATGCTTTTTAATATTGTGCATTTTTTTCTTTATAAATAGTAAATGAGTTGATTTTTTATTGAATTATTTAACTGACTGATGTAATGATGGGTGTGAATGTTAAGTATATAAATGTAAGAAGGTTTTCATCTTTTTGTATTTCTGAAGAAGTCTTATTGACAAAAGCATTGAATGAAGTTCTTTTACGCTAGTTTGAGAGTTGTTCCTCTGTTGCTTTCAGTGTTTTTTGGTTATTGGTTTTGTTATCACTGAGTGCCATTTTTGGTCATTTTATTTGGAAGTTTTGGATTAGCATTTATTTTCTGAAGGATAATTCTTTAAAATTCTGGACATGAGGTAGCCTATACAAGTTTGAATTTTGGACAGGGAAGTAGGCCAGCTGCAAGCTGAACTCTGTTTTATTTTTTATTTATTTTAAAGCAGTAGCATAGCTTTTAATCTCTGTTTCCAGAATCCGGGTCAAATCCAGAAGTAATCAAGTACAAATCTAGAAATAATCAAGCACAATCATGGACATTTAAAGTATTACTACTGTTAACTTCAGAAGTATTGCGAAATGTGACTTGACATGTGTTTTCTGACGTAAAATAAATCTATCTCTAATTACTGTTAAGTGTACTTTACCAGGAGGGACTGCGGAAATTGTTGAGCATTTTAATTTAAAAAAGAAAAAAGCATCTATTTTTAAACTGTAGCAAACTGCTTGCTACAAATGTAGCAAACAGTTGCTACAGTTTAAACCCTGCCTACATGCAGTGCTACAGCGGTCAGGTTTTATTAAACAAAAGGTTTTTTTGTTTTACTTTTAAACTGGAGCAAACTGCTTGATACAATATAGCATGCAGTTTCTACAGTTTAGACCACACACGGAGGGCTACAGAGCTCAGGTTTGACCGCAAATGCAATATTGGCTTTTAAACTCTGGTATTACATTAAGGAGCAAATGGAATGGGCTGATCACACCCTCCCCCCAACACTTTCTGCCCAGGCAGGTGGCTCTTTCACCCTGTCCAAGCTACACTACTGAGCAGTAGTACAGTAATTAGTAAAGCAGTAGTACAGTAACTAATAAAGCAGTAGTGCAATAATTAGTAAAGAAGTAGTACAGTAGCTAGTTAAGCAATAGCACAGTAAATAGTAAAGCAGTAGTAAAGTAATTAGCAAAGCGTTAGTACAGCAGCTGGTAAAGCAGTAGTACAGTAATTAGTAAAGCATTAGTACAGTAGCTAGTAAAGCAGTAGTACAGTAATTAGTAAAGCAGTAGTGCACTTAGTACAGTAAGTAGTAAAGCAGTAGTACAGTAATTAGTAAAGCAGTAGTGCACTTATTAAAGCAATAGTACAGTAAGTAGTAAAGCAGTAGTAAAGTAATTAGTAAAGCATTAGTACAGTAGCTGGTAAAGCAGTAGTACAGTAATTACAGTAAGTAGTAAAGCAGTAGTAAAATAATTAGTAAAGCATTAGTACAGTAGCTGGTAAAGCAGTAGTACAGTAATTAGTAAAGCAGTAGTGCACTTATTAGTAAAGCAGTAGTACAGGAAGTAGTAAAGCATGAGTACAGTAAGTAGTAAAGAGGTAGTACAGCAGTTATTAAAGCAGTAGTACAGTACATAGTAAAGCAGTAGTACAGCAAGCAGGAGACAGTCATGAAACATGTGCTTGGCTCTACCAAGCTGCAAATAAGCAGTAGACTTCCATTGTGCATGTCATTGTAAGGGTGCATCGTCATGGAGACAAAGCTATAAGAGGTTCACATGCAGGTGAAAGCACTCATCAGAAGCCTTGGAGTGGAGACTTTGCTATCACCAGGAAAACCCTGATGGCTGAAAATGAAATGAAGCAGGCATGTCAAGTGGGTATCAGTTACTATTGAATAAAAGTATAAGTAGACAAAGCAAGCATTACTCCTTTAAATAGCCATCACCAGTGTCTACACTGTCCTGTATATTGACAGACACAAAATCATTATATATTAGGACTTGAAAGCAGAAAGCACAACAGTGTGGAATAAGGACACCCAGATAGTTCCTGTTGTCAAGGTAAAGTGACTAATAATAAAAGAAAATTAAGCATACTTACTCTGTCAGTACAGGTGATCTCATATAATCTAAAGGAGGAAATACTAGGTACAGTGAGTATTGAGGCCCACAGTTTGGGATGATATCAAAAGAATGAAGCACCACTAATTTAATGAACTTTTAAATACTTGCCTGATTTAGTAACAGAATGACTAAGTGCTAAGCTGCTGGAAATGGAGTTAGCAGGAAGCATGTGTGCAATTACATATTAGGAAATGTAAAAGAGTGGCTTGCTGCTGGGGTTTGTAGTGGCTGTGTCTTAAACAAAATCTCAGATGCCATAGTGGTACTGCTTGCGCAAGAAAACCGTGGAATGCCACTGCATTCTATACATGAATAGCACCACCTCATTCTAACTTAAGGTTGAGAAGTACATTACCACCTCACATATAGGAGGGCAGTTACCACATTAACTTTCAGAAGCATGCACACCCTCTGTCTGCAGTACCCCGCAGCACCTGCACTAAAATTACTTTGAAGTAGTCGGGCAAAAAAAGACTGCTCTGACATTATTCTCATTATTTATTTGTTTATTTATTATTATTATTATTATTAAGATTAATATGATTGACAGAAGGATAAAGAATGTGGGGACAATTTTCATTCCATTCCCTTTGAAGCGGTGGCCTCAGAGCAGATTATAACTAAGTTGGCTGCAGGGGGGTCTCCCCCACACAGTGTTTCATTTTTGTTAGTGAGTTTGTGAAAATGTTTTTCACAAATGGTTTTCACTGTTTTTTTTTTTTTTTGTAATATCCAAGGCTATATTTTCATCATTAAGAGTCTCTTGTCTAATTTTTTTCCCTTTTTAGAAAAGAAGACGTTAAAATTTACCTGCTTACTCGTGGGAAGATGGCCTTAGATGACATCCTTGAGCTGGCAACTTGTTCCTCTCTGATTTTCTTCTCTGAAACAAAATACAAAGAATGTATGAAACAGATGAAGATCACAGCCAGACAATCAGCAGCAGCAGCAGCATTTCACACTGTCACATTTCACAGTTATTAAAATACAGTTATGACGATCTCAGCATCCTTGGATGTGACTTACCTACTTTTTCCAGCTTGTCATATCTCATTTTGTTTTCATCCATGTGAGATTCACTTTATTTCATCATTTATTAAAGTGTAAGTTAACTGATCTTTGCAAATTGAGATGACAGGGGTGACAGAGGTTATTTGGTCAAAAATTGTTTGGTAAAAATCTGCTTGGCTGAGTCATTTTGGTTAGCTTTAATTTAGTACAAATTTTGACCTGTAAAAAAGCCCACACAGTCATATAATTTCCATAACATTAGCACAAGACAGTGACAGGTGCAGCGGTTAGTGTTGTTGCCTCACAGCAAGAGGTTCTCCCGTTCAATTCTCGGCTGGAGCGCCTTCTGTGTGGAGTCTGCATGTCCTCCCCGCAGTCGAGTGACGTCTAAAGACATGCAGGTAAATGTGTGTGTGAATGGGTGTGCCTTCTTTGAAGGTTAGGCATCGGACTGGCAACTAGGCACCGTAAAAATCCACTGCCAGTCATTAGCTGACCAGAGTTCCGCTGTGGCGATCCCTAACTGGGAGAAGCCAAAAGGCATTAGTTTAGCACAAGACAGTGACATCAGTGTTAAAACCTGCAATGGGTTTAAGGTTAGGATAAAGTTTTGGATTTAGTGGGTAATGGGGGGTGTTGTGTTCAGTATAGGAGGTTACAGGGACTTTGCATCTCACAAGAAGTACTCTAAATGGTACTAGCCATGGAAATACTTATCATGGAACTAATAAATAAGGACACTGGGGACCTCCAAACACTGGAATAGTGGAGTCCCCCGGGGTTCCATGCTGGCACCTCTTCTGTTTGGCATGTACTTCTCTGAAGTAAAAGGTAATACAAACAGCTCTGGCTGACTATTTGCAGATGACTGGAAGCTAGGAACAGTCATTGAATCCCCAGATGACTTAGCCATCCTGCAGGAAGGTTTGTCCCAAATAAATAAGTGGTGCCAAAATCATGGACTGAAATGAAATGCTAAAAATGCATTATTGTACCCTTTGGGACGTCACCTACCCCAGGAACTACCACATTGACAACACATGCCTAAGAGCTGATCCAGCTGTACAGGATTTGGGAACTTATGTGGACAGAATCCCTAAATGACTTAGTTATCCTGCAAGAAGATTAGTCCCAAATAAATAACTGGTGCCAAAATCATGGACTGACACTCAATACCAAAAATCCATTATTGTATCCTTTGGAAAGTCACCTACCCTGGGGAACTACTACATTGACAACATACGCCTAAGAGTTGACCCAGTCGTTTGGGATTTGGTAACTTCTGTGAATAATGACCTAACTTTTAAACAACATGTGTGCATTGTTGTAAGAAAGTCCTTCTTTACTGCACAGCTTATAAACTAAGGAATTGTGTCTAGATGTAGGGATGTCATTGTTCCCCTTTACGCAGCCCTCATCTGGCCAATCATTGAGTATAACATCTCATTTGGCATACATCTGTCAAGACACATGCAGTAAGTAGAATGCCCACAGCAATACCTTACTACAAGTATACAAGGCCTAAATGATACATCTACATGGACAGGCCCAAAGCCCTATCACTATACATGGTATCCTACAGAATGCTAAGAGGTGACCTGTGTCTTGCATACAAGGCATCCTTCAACCCATTTCTGATGGATCTCCTGCACATCAGCAAGTAATATGGAATCAGAAATACTTGGTCAAGGGAACTAAACCTCTTCAGTAACATCATTAAAATGGTTTGGAGGGACAGTTATATGTCACAGAGGGTACCGCTGCTCTGGAGCAGACTCCCCATACACTTAAAACAAGACTCATTCCTGTCCCTATTCAAGCACAACCAGGATCTATGACTGGGAAATAGAAAAATCTGGGGTAATTTTTCTGTTTCCCAGTCATAGATCTCCAGGAGTGACCACTGTACTACTATTGGACAGTGGCAGCTCCTAAATGCTTTTATACCACACATGGTTCTCCTCAAATTAGCTATGGTATGATCCCAGTTATTATCACTAGGGATAATATAAAATTATTGAACACAGGATGGTTAAGGGCCAGTCTGACATCAAATGGGGCAGGTTAATTCAAGCACCAAAAGGGAAATTAGCTAGGCTTAACATGGCCTGCTTGAACAGCTAGCCTAGTACTTACCTATGAACCTGCAAATAATTTGTGCATGATTGCATTTTATTTATTTTTGTTGAAGTATGTTCTTTAAATGTTTTTCAAATTTGCTGATTTGTGTGTGTGTAGTCAGCCATTTTGCTGTCAATGAGATTGTCATTAACCAATTAACCTCAATCTCACAGGAGGAAATAGTCCATACAGAGTATATAGTCTATTTGTAGGTCATTGGGAGGAAACCGGAAGACCCAGTGAAAATCCATACAGACAGTGGAAGAAGATGCAAATTCCCCACAGGCACTAACTGGAACTTGGGACAGGACCACTAAATCCGAGAGGGTTTAGGCACATATACTAACTATCCTGCCATTATACCAACAACGCCCACTCTGTGAAGCACCCACCAGCAAAGTTTATACCCACAGTGGCTGACACTGACAGTGAATTACAAAACAATCCTGAGCAAAAGTTCCAATCCCTGAGAAGAGACTGTACTCCTGAATTAGTACAGTGAATATTTACCACAAATTATTAAGAAGTAGGCAGCAACATCAGTGCACCATTTTTGGTATGAGCTTGCCACAAGAGACAGACAGTAATAGGAAAATGCAGCATTCCAGAGCCAATAAACACTTTCCATTACCACATATAGAGTGAACCTTCTAGGGCAGGCAAACACTCAGAAAAGAATATTCTAGATCCAGCAAACTCACACAATTATCATTTGCAGCATCTGCCTACCACATTCCATCACCATTGGCAGAATGGGACACCCAAGCAGGTACTGCAGAGAACATGGTATTCTGGATTAGGAACCAACAAACATCTTATTAACAGTTAGAACTCTCTGTTCTCGATCCAACAAACACACCCTATTAACAGTTACAGAGTCAGGCTGTCAGAGCAGGCAACAACAGTAAAAGTAATCTCTTCTTGATCCACCAAACATATCCTATTAACAGTTACAGAGTCAGCCTGTCAGAGCAGGCAGCACCATGAACACTCTGTTCTCGATCCAACAAACATATCCTACTACCACATGCAGAGTAAATGTCTGTAAAAAGGAAGTGCTTGCAGTGAAAGGTGGTTGAGGTGCAGCATGATGTATTCTTAGCAGGAAGACTCCCTCAAAAATACTGTTTGATCTTTGTTGGAGATATTAGAACGAGAAAGGAGCACTATGTATCAAAAGTGAGAGAATATACAGAGAGCAACAGGAGGTGAGAATGGCTTAACACTGAGAACAACAACAATAATAATCAGTGAGATGGGAGGGTGCATTTGGATGAGACATTGAATGTAGCATGTAGGTGCAACTGCACAAACTTGAGTTAAGATAAATTCTTTCATGAGCCTTGAATTTGCACACCGTCACTGGAGGCAGAAAGAGTGAATCAACACAGCAGTGGCACACAGGCTGATAAAAGCTCATATACATGTAGCATAGACACAAACACAGATTTGTGAGACAAGGGGAGATCAGAACATCATGGAGAGGGATGACAACTGTTTAGGCAGGCACTGGGCAACTTAGTGATATCTGCTATTAATAATGCAAAGGCAACAGCAGGAGTTAGTAGAAAATGATTGATAGTAGTCTTATACAAGTCACAAGTACTAAGTGCTAAGTTTATTATGCTTTTTCTTCTGCCTGTCAGCTATCAGGACTGACACCAAGCATTGTGGTACAGCCATTGTTCAGGTAACCATCACGGTATTTTCTATTAAACATTTCCATCACAACAAAAGTCAACTCGCACTCACAGAGTAGGTGTAAAAATGGGCTGAAACCAACAGTGTCTCCAGTTCTGCGGGTGACTTAATCCTCTGCATCTTGACACTCCCCACCTTGTAAGCAAATGTACTGATTAGTGATTTATTCCCAGTGCACACGGAGAATCACAACCAGTAATAAGTCTAACCCACCACCGTCAGAGGGGCAAGCAGACACAGTCTCATCATCCCCCCCATCACGTAAACTGCGTCACAGTCAGAAACATATTCCAATGTATCATAGAGTCAGCTGATAAATTTGCTAAGTTGATGCTTTTTGCTGAATATATAGTCGTGCAGCAGGCAAAGAGCCATACCGAAGTCCCTAAATAAAAAAGAGGTATAAGAAAAAGTATTTATTTATCTATGTTGACAGGGTGGGTGGGCTGGTACAAAGGTCCCTTTCCAATCACAACCTGGGCTCATGAAAAAGTAGAGAAGTTTGCATTTTATACAATTACTTGTGTAAATATTAAATCATGGACCAGATTAAAGCAAATCATGGGTACAAATGTAAAATATATTGTGCAAAATGTCAAAACTTGTAAAACATTTTGCCACATTAAGCACTGTAAAACATACAGTAATAATAGTATTAAGCACTATAAGGAACACAAAATGTAGCTGTTAGCTTGGAAGAGCTGCTTTCTATAGTCAACAGCTTCATTCCAACAGGCTACATTTGCTTACTTACTCTGCGCAAGTCACTTCACCAGATAGCGATCCCAGTCTCCTGTGAAAGAGACTTTTGTTTCCAGTGGGTTTACCTAGTTAAAAAAAGGTGAGTATGACACATTTTGGGGAATGGGCCTGCCAGAAGAAAGACTTTAATCAGCTTAGAACTATTAGGTAGAGGTGCCTGTTTTAAAGTTGTGATCGGGAAACAGTTGTTAATAATTTATTCGGTTATAAAGGAAATGCTAGAGGAATTTGTGGGGAATCAAACCAAGTTATATTTATAGGTAAATATTAGGTTATCACTCTGCAAATTATTACAGGTCTGGCCAATAACCAGAGATTAGAAGCAAATCCTGTACCTTGCATCTGTGAGGTAAAGACCTTAACCATTATGCCAACCCACCCATACAGCTTATTCATAGCTAATGAATTTAATCACTGGATTATTTTGTCAGGCATGTAAAACTATATCCAGAGACCTGGTCATGTGTAACGATGTTATACATAGTTGCTGAGAACTAACACAAAAACACTATGGTGATTGAATATCATGCAGGAAATCGGGATATAAAAGGCAGTAAGGTTTAAAACGACCTGGAGACCTTATAATTATTCAGATAATGAGTGTACATGTTGTGCTATAAAATATATTCTTGACAAGGTTTACAGGAGTCTGTGGCTCGTTTTTCTCTCTTAAACCTGGTTTATAAAAATGCCCACCTATCTAATGAGTCAAGGCAGGAATTAAAACTATACAAGCCATTAACAAACATACTCTATGAATGAATTTTACACACACACACACATACACACACACACACACACACACACACCTACCAGCCATTTTACAAACCTCATCGTATAGTACGCTGCTCCTTAAACAACATTTCTACGTCAAATGAATAACATTATCCACAAAAGGCACAGAAAGCTCAGAAGGAGCAAAAGTACAAAATCTTCATTCAATTACCAACCTCTGCAGCAATGCTCCTTTAAGAAACAAGTTTCTAAGTTACCATAGTGACTGGAATCCCTCCCACAGACAAAGAGAATTGCCTTTGTGTTAACTTTCCTACTGCACTGGTGCTGAAATATGAGATAAGTCTTCAGTACCAGAAGCAGATGGAAAGGAAGCTGGTAGACAGAGAGAGGAGGAGACAACTACAAGCAGACACTGCAGATACTTTTTTTAGATTTGGTATGCTTGTCAGGTTGTAGTTTGCTTGTCCTATAAAATGACATTATATTTTTAGCAAGCTGCTCTGCTTTGAAAGGCAGTTTGAGAATGTGAGTGTAAACAACACACCTCTTGCTTTTGCAGCTAAGAATGTAAAATGTTCTATGGTCTATGGCACTGCAGTGTAGTTTAACTCAGAAAATTAAGGCTATGTGCATATAATTGAAAGTCAGGCTATTGTAAATATTGTATATAGTTGTTTAAAATGATATTTAAAAATATTATGTAAATGTTATTTTAATTGAAAATAAAAAAAATATTTTAGGGAAAAAAAAGAAAATTAAGGCTATGACTTCTTACTAAGGTTTATTCAGCAGTACTGAGTATGATTTCCCCCAGACTCTGTTTACCTGTATCGTGGCTAAGCAGGCCAATTAACAAGACAATGAATGCTTCATGGACGTAACAAAAACTTTGTCTACCTAGATTTCAGCAAGGTGCAGTAGTGGGGGAGGAATACCCTAGCAAAGGATTTGGAAAGTAGAGCAGGTGGACAGAAAGGTGGTGCTAGAGATTCATTGCAAACTAATGCAAAATACTGCACTGAGGCCATAACAGCCCTGACGTGAACTATCAGCTGTGGTGGGGAGTCGAACTGATGGCAACGTAGCAAGGAAAGGGATTTGGGGTGCTAATAACATGAGAGCCCTGCCATTCACCAAATCATGTTTTGTGGAAAATGTTTGCTGAATGTGTAATCCATCAAATAGTTTATCAGCCTGGGTTTAATGAACAGCTGTAGGTCCACGATAGCTGTTTAATAAGGATTTTCATTTTGGGCACTGCAGTGTGACAGTGGTATTTGTATATAAAAGTCAGGAAGATATGGGAGGATGAAAACACCGCTGTAATGGTTATTTTGTTTTAGTAATTGTCTAGTTATTGTTTTAGTTATTCTTTGAATCTGATCTGTATTGATGTTTTAGTTATGATGCATTGTTTAGGAAAGCAGAAGTACTGTGTGAGTTAGTTTAGTTAGTAAGTGGTGTGACTGGTTCCTTTTATTTGAGTCAATATGCATCTGATTGTAGAGTTGTATAGATTTGCTCTGTTACAGCTATATTAGTTGCGTAAGAGGATCTGATTAATGAGCTTTGTCGTCAGATTTTGAGTGGAATTATTTTAACTTGCAAAAAAATAGTGGGTTTTAAATATTGAAGCAAGCATGTGTTGATTATTGGAGTTTGTGGAGTTGTAATTCACACTGAAGGTTTTGTGAGCATTTCCTTTTAATTCATGCTCGTAACTGTTGTGCTCTTCTTGGATAAGTTGTCTTAATGCTGTTGCTGTTAAGTATTAAATGGAGTTTGTTTATGCTAGTGTGGATAAATAGTGTTATGGTTTGTTCAGTGGTTTAGATTGTTGCAGAAATGTAGTTTCATTATTTGTAGTGTTGAATAGTTTTTCTTGTGATGTTGTGTGTTTCATTGTTATCTGATTCTTTGTTTTGCTATAGGTGCTGTCATGCCTTCACTGGATCTGCAACAGCGACAGCAAACAGAATGTTGTGGTATAGCCTCAGTGAGGGAGATTACAGAAGCAAACAAGTAATGTTTCCATTCTACAGGGACTGGAATACTGTGTGCAGTTCTAGAGTGAATATTAGGAAAATGACATGGAAGAAATCTAGAGGAAAGATACCAAAAATATGTGTGGGGTGGAAGGGAAGGAATATCACCAGTGGTTAGAGGCACCAAAGCTGTTTACACCTGGGAGGAGAACAGACCTGGTGGACTTGATATCAGTGCAGAAAGTCATGTCAGTCTGATGTTAATGGGTTAGATTGGACAGGAAGGACAGAAAGAGGAAGTAGAAAAGAGGAGATTTTAGGGGTTAAGCATTTCTTTGGTCTCCAAAAGTATTTTTTCATGGAGAGGGTTGTGGACCTAGGGAATAAGTGGAGAAAGGGTAAGGGGAGGGGAGGGTCGGAGAGAATGTAGCATGTTAAATCATTTAAAAGAGAAAATAAGGCAGATATATTGCCTAATTCTGCCACTAAAAATGTAATGTAATGTAAAATCAGGTCAGTATGGCAGTCCCCATGATGACTAATTTGGGGCACAAGACATTAAAATATAAAAATAAGCACTTAGAATGATATGATATGACAACCATATGGTGAAAATGTATATATTATGTCAGTTTTAGGGTGGATTTTACTTTAAAATGTCTGTAAAAAAACACCTCAGTTAAGTTGTCCTCACCAAACTGCAGAGGGCACTTAAAATCAGAGCTTGCAATCAGTTGTACACTGATATACTTCTCTGCATATGCACAAGCTGCAACTTCATTCAACATGTTCAGACTGCTCAACTGGACAGCATATTTTGAAAGAAAAGGAGAACTCACTGTTTATTTGGTTTTTTTTTTGTTTGTTTTGTTTTTTGGGGGGAGGGGAGCTAGAAGCTAGGGCTGAGGTGGGAAAAAGCACTATGCAGCACCACACCTAAAATTTAAATAGGGCTGGCTGTTTTCTGTAATATGCATGACGGTTGCAAAACATGATACAGATTCTGTCACTGTCAAGTGCCATCTTGCAGGGTGATTCATGTAATTTATGAGACTAATAATTACATTGTTTCACCTTCACCAGCATTAGAACTGATTTGCGATAAAAGTGAAAAGGGAAAACACAAGGACAATAACTTAGTGTTGTGATGACGTTTTGATAAATATAATAGCCTGGTAATTCTACCACACTATTCCGATGCAAAGTTAATACTAAGATCATTTGCAAGGCAATGTATGTTTAAGTCAAAGAAAATACTTAATTAATAGCTCAAATATTTTTGACTAACCCATGTGAACTGCAAACAGAATATTCTGCATTTAAGTTTAATACCAGAAAAAAAATGTGTGTGCGTGTGCATATATATATATATATATATATATATATATATATATATATATATATATATATATTTTTTTTTTTTTTTTTTTTTTAACTTATTTGCTAACCACGTAAACCCACTATGCAGAAGAGCATCTTTTCACTGGTGGCTGGGAACAATGTTTAATTATATGACTTGTTCATAGTATATAGTTTGATACAGAGAAAAGCAGCCCATAGTCTGGGAGAAAGCTCGTTATTTGTACTGAGTTATGAACTGCTAATAAGTTTAAGTTCAAAGAGGCTAAGATGAAAATGCAGATTCAGTTCTGCTGTGCTCTGGTTTCCTCTCACATCTCAAAGACATGTCATAGATGAATCAACTGTCCTTGGAAACTACCCGTAGATGTGTATGCAGAGTGAGGGCAAACATGGCACCCTGTTCCCTTATGAGCTTCAATGTCTTGTGCCCACTGACAGAGGATTAAGCAGGTAATTGCAGAATGAATAAATGAAAGAATGAATGTAGGTTACAGGACCCCAAAACAGCAATGAGGTCATCTGTTATTATTTATTTAATTCTACTGCATGGGATGATGTCAGAGATATGAGTCCTAAGGAGGAAACTGCTTTGTTATTGCATAGTAATCATTTTGCTTGGTTAGGCTCACAACTGGATTGTCAAACTGGAATATATTCACCCAACAGCTTGCTGCTGTTCTGATTCCAACCACTAGATGTTACTATTCTCTAACGTTTGTAACACAAACCCTGCCTGCATTCAGGGACTGCAAAACTTTGTTAAAAGGAATTCCAAGTTATAGTGAAGCTACTAAGGTGATCCGCTGTGGCTACCCCTAACTGGGAAAAGCCGGAAGAAGAAGAAGTGAAGCTAGTATTTCTGCAACACAGGGACGTTTTTAGCAGCAAAGCCTAATTTCCCATTGCATTCATACTAAGAAGACAAGTACAGATCAAAAGAAGTGCATTACATTCAGACACCAATCTGCATGCCAAATTAAGAAGAAGCCTCTCTGATTTGGATAGATATAACTTACACAGTAAAGCATACTGCAGCTTAATAGGAGAGAAAAGGTATGAAATTCCTCCTAATATCTGGTTGACATTACGTACGTGTAGCTGCCAGCAGGTTTGTAAGCTGTACTATGATAGCTGCATTACAGCTTTGAATACCTAATAAAACCTTATTTATTTATTTTTTCCTTACCTTTGTTGTACTAAAGAGCATCCAAATGGAACAAAAATGTCTTTTAATTGCATAATTAAACAGAGGGCAGAGTAAACGCTTACTGGCCCAATGGCCTTTAAGAAGCATAATTTCTATAATCATGTATGAATATGTCTTATCTATGTCAGTTTTACTTTTGAATGGGTTTTGGAACTACCTTCTATAACCTGTCTGGGAAATCTGTTCCAAAGTCTGAGCAGCTAATGTGATATTTTTAATCCTCATTTATTTAAGCAAGGAAAGTCTATGCACTGTTTTCTCTATATATGTTTATAAGTACAAGTCACAGACATTTAAAACTAAACAGGGATCATTTATTCTTGTGAAAACTCCTCGGGAGTTTTAATCCATTCATCCACATCCATTTGTTTCCATAGGGTTGTGGTGTCACTTCAACAGCGACAATCATCTAAAGCCAAGGTTTACACCATTGGGGGGGGGGGGCTAGCCCTGCCACAGTAGCTATTTCATGCCACACACTCACATCTATGGTCAATTTAGAGTGTCCAGTCCACTTACTGCATGTCTTTGGAATGTGGAAGGAAACCAAAGCACCCAGATGAAACTCAAATGAATGATGTACAGGTTCTGCACAGAAAGCACCCTAGTCAAGAATCAAACCAGGGAACCTTTTGCTGTGAGGCAACAACACTATACATTACAACACTGTGTTAATAAATTCTGACAGTTCTTCTACTTTTGTGAACTGGACCTGCTTTCCAACCAAATGATTTTTTTTTTCTTAAGATTCTTTAGAACTTTTCGTACTAAAACTTATGCTTAGTTTTATAACGGCAATAATTGTCCTAAATTAATAATCAGTATAGATGTTTAGTAACTACCCTGGTTTTGTTAGGTATGACTCTAACTGTATTTATTTACTTTACTAAATAATTTAAATGCCTAAATGTCAGGCATTTTACAAATAAAAGCAAACACTGTACACAAGTATTAGAAGAACAGCAGGTTTAAAACTGTAAGAAACACAGAGTACATAAATTAACAAGATGCCTAAAATGGATGCACTGCCTCTAAGGCAATTAAGATGTTAAGATAAGCTGCCCTAAAAAAGTGATATCGTAGACATTTCATGAAGGAAGACTCAGAATCATATACTACAGTCAGGTATTCCAAAGGAGATGAGCAAGACAGGCAAAGATAGCTTAGTCTGCTACATGTTTCTAAGTAAGTCCTTGGAACAGCCAATAACCCTTAACCTGATTATCTGATGTGCCTAGTCAGGGCGTAGAGCTTCAGCAACTTCTTTAAATAACCAGGACCCAAGTCAAGAAGGGCAGAGCTCTAGCTAGGTCAGTGAGTGACCTTGGAAATTTTGGGGACTAAAAAGAAAAAAATAAGTCAAAAAGTTCTTATACTAGCTAAAATGACAAACAACTAAACACATGCATTTAAACAATATATCGGCAGGAGTATCAATGACTCTCTTAAGGTGGCCAAATGCCTCATTGTGTAATTATTGCATGTATGAATGGATGAATGAGATCCCCACTGTCCCTACCTACTATCTAGTGAAACCACCGCCAAGGGAATGGACTTGCCAGAATCAGCGGGGAGAGAAAACCCTGTTGAGCTTGACTCTAGTCCGGCACTGTGAAGAGACATAAGAGGTGTAGAATAAGTGGTAGGCCTCATCCGCCGATGAAATACCATTATTTTTATTTTTCATTTACTTACTCAGTGAGGTGGGGGAGTGAGCCCCACAGGAGCTCTCACTTCTGGCTCCAAGTGCCCAGGCGTCCGGGTGTGACCCACTCTGGGGACAGTGCCCGGTGGGGAGTTTGACTGGGGCAGTACACCTGTTAAAGAGTAATGCAGATGTCCTAAGGCAAGCTCAGGGAGGCATACCTCTCAGCTGTACAGATTTCCGCATAATGTCCAGATTTTTGGCTCATATTTTTGGCCTGTTCCTCTATTTTCTTGGCAAATCACTGGGATGATCTCAGGATTGTAATCACTAAATAATGACATACATTTGCGTTTCAGACTTCAAATCCATCGGGAAATGTATATTAAAACAAATCCTGTTTCTGTAGCAACTTTCTAAGCTTATAAGAGCAATATTTAAAATATGCCCCTGTTTGTACCACCATTTTGTCAAGCTTTATACAGATTTTTTTGCATTAAGAGGTTGAGAGGTATGCAGGGAGGACAGAATGCTATTACTGTACTTGCACCTGATTGACAGCTCATCTGAGGTATCAGTAGCATCCCCAGCAACCTCCCCTTCACCCTACCCTAGTTGTGGTACTGATGAAGGGCATGATAGGTAAGTGTCAACATTTTAAAACCACACCAGGCAACTAATGCAGGTTGCATAAAATAGAAGTTTCTAGATGCACCAGTCAAAAGTTTGGTCACAGAATTCTGCAACTGCTGCACTCATGCCAGGCCTCCATCTATAAGCCTAAGATAAAAGCATGTTAGTAGTCTAAGAAATTTAATGCCAACATAAAAACCACTTTTCCCAAATCTCATGATAGAATATAATGCATGATATGGGCTATGTTCTTTAAATGTTAGCATGATGTCTTGATGCTGACAGCAAAAACACAGTAGATGAGTCTCAGCCTGTTGTCAATTACAATACCCAGATCACTGACTAATCACTCAAATTCCAAGGGACAAAGCAGAAGATGTAACAGATTAAAAGTAGCATATGCCAGTAATGCTTTAATCTTTGAGTGCTGAACTTAAGCTGAGTGTGAGACATCATTTCAATGGCAAACTCTAGGAAATCTTCCAGAACACACAAGTCAGGCAGAGACTCTTTAAAAGAGAGCAAGAGGTGAAAGCCATCAATGTATGATTGGTAATTAATACCTGTCTCTGCAATGACCTACTTATGTGGCAACACATATACCATGAACAGCAATAGCAGCAGTGTCATAATGAAGCCCTGAGGCACTCCATCATCATCATCATCAGCCCCCCTTTTCCATTTTTTCTATGTGGGATCAGGGTATCTTGTTAACTGTCGCCAACACTCTCGATTCAGTCCCTGAGCCACTCCATATTCCAAAGGAATAGATGTAAAAGAATTAACTCTGGATACCATCTGATAGAAATGGTCTCCAAAAGGCAAGAACAAGTCACTCAACTACATTTCTAGTTAAACCACAATGAAATTTCCGTCACTCACTCAAAATCCCAGGGTGTATAATGTCAAAGCCCTGCAGCAGTCAAATCAGGTTTGACACTGAATGCAACAATTGCTGCCTTGACACCAGGAGGTCATTAACCACTTGAATATAACCCCATAAAGAAATGACTCTAAATGGACTTCTGTTTAACAAAAGGAGGGAACGTTTTTCCAAAACCTGTAAGAATATTGTACCTACAGACATTACAAATACTATTATTATCTATGTGCTAATTTATGAAACTACTCATGGAATATTTATTAGAGACATAAATGTAACTGCTTCAGAGGTTCATAGATTAGTATTAAGCTAACTGCCCTTGCGTGCCATTTTAAGCCTAGCCAATTACCCTTTGTGAGGCTCAAACCCTGTACTTTGTGTTTGCAAGGCAAACACCTTAACTATTCACCACTTTCCCTTACATCTCAAAAACTGCTTCTAACAACAGTTTTCCATTAAGTACACTGTCGTTTAATAATGCAATTTATTTCATAATGGACTCTTGTTATACCAAATAACTCCTGAGCTGCATTTAGTTTGCGTTATATCACTGCTAATGCTTAAAATCTTTGTATTCATCAAAATTGTCAAGTGCTCTATACATTTCTAGTTTTCAGTTATTTAATTATCTGTTTGTTACCAATTCCGTTTTAAAATTGTATAATTGTATGTTCTATAACTGTTTAACACATATGTTTGACTTCTGACTTGGGTCATGACTGAAACTCATCCTTGGACCTGCTCACTTTCTTGATTAACAAAAATAAAGTAAAATGTGAAAAAAATAAGTGAAATGAGAACAGTCTTAGTACTGTGGTAGCTTGGAATGGATAGCTCACAGTTGTCCCCAGTTTCACATAATGATTCTGATTTTATCTCTTATTGTTAGCCTGCTTTTTGTAAAATTTGTGGTTTTGAGAAAAATTACTGAGAACTAGAGTCACTAAATAATGCCAGAGATTTGTATTTCAGGCTTCATATCCTTCAGAAAATGCATGCTAATGCAAAGGATCATAGAATCATAAGAAAAATGAGGCGAATGAGTGTTGCAACCATATACACCTTGCCAGTAACGCCTTTCTGAAGGAGGATCAAGCCAGTAAGGACCATGGTGAATTTGTCAATGCTCATTCAATTTCCCAGTTCCCATCTGAAGGAAGATAATGTATGACACTGCTTCACTTGCAATGGGACTCTATTCCAGAGGTAAGGAAGGTGCTGTGTAATGAAATAATCTCTCCACCTTGTTTTATTTATCTGCGGGTGAACATTTAGATCTATTGTTCTGGTATCTGTGGAGACTATTTGTGCAAATACAAAAGATCCTGGACTACTGGGTCCCTTTTTGCATGGAAGATAAGGCATAGATCTCCCCAAAGAATCTATACGACACTGAATAAAGGTATGGTGCCTCCTGTCTTTTCCAGTCTTTTCTGGTAATGTAGGGTTCATTTCTAGGGGCTTAATATGCCTAGTGAGGTACATCCCAAAGGTGGCAATCTGTTCAATAATTGGTCTAACCAGTGCTGAATATAATAGGACAATGACCTCTTTGGATCTGGAAGATACCTCCTTGGTGATCAGCTGTGCTAAGCAGAAGGACTTTCTTACAACTGTCATTAGTAATGATCAAAGGAGATGGAATTATCATCCCAAACACCAAGGTCTCTAAAAACATTCTCAATTTGGAGTGGGGTATTTTATTTATCATAAGCTGGGGGGGGATTGGTTTACCAACTGCAACTGTGTTATACTTTTATCATTTAATTGAAGCCCATTGTTAGCACACCTGATATTTGCCAGTGCAACTTCTTCATGTAGGGCTTGGGTGTCAGAGGGTGACTCGGCAATTATTCCCAGTTTGCATTTGTCAACAAACCTGGTTAGTCAGAGTTCTTGACTTGTAAGCCAGATGTCAGAAAAGTAAATGCCAAGCAAAAGGGGTCTCAGCACAGAACCTTGCATCACTGATTACTTTTATACTATTTACTGGGGCACCTACTGCTACCTGCACCATACAAGTTCTGTCCTTTAGCTAGTTTGCTGTCCATTTTACCACACAGTGATTTATCTGAAATGCATTTAACTTACCTCCTGTGCTAGCATGGCATGTAGTGTTGAAGACTTTGGCCAGGTCTAGGAATGCCACGTGTCCAGTATTGCTGGTGTTGAACAGCTTGTTACTCTTTCAAAGTTAACCTGGCTCACTGGACAGCCTGATTAGATTATTAATATCATAGTTTATCAGGTCAGTTATAATATGCTCTGTGATGATAGGAATTACTGCCAGCCATGCCAGGTGAATTAGGGCAGTGTATGACCTGTGCCAGAAAAGCTAGCTGGAATATTGTAAATAATTATATGTCATTTGTATATCAAGCTAATTTGCACAGATGCTTGTGCTGAAAATATATTTGTGATGTTTGCTTCTGCTGAATGTGTCAACAGTGCACCCTGCTGGGATGCAGAGAAATGTACATGTATTATGGTAACTGAATTAAATGCATATGTTTTAATAGAGGACACTGGCACAACACAGGCTAACTTTAAGAATAATAAGAGAAATGCGAATAAGCTGTTAAACCATTAAATGGCGCCCCCACCATGCCGAATAGGACCAGAGACACTGGATCTGGGGAAGAGCCTTTGTCCATTAGCTCAGTGAAAAGAGGGGAGGCCCCAGGCACTGCCATAAGCATTTGGATGTGTATTGTGGTCATCTGTGCTACCTTTTTGTCTCAGCTTCAAAGGGAAATACTGTGAGAACCTAGAGTCAACTGACCAGATGAGGTCATTCTGCCAGCCCACTTGGAAATAATATTTTAGATATTACAAAGAGAAATCTCAGAATATTGAGTAGTCTGTTTGGGAAGCCTGACTAGAAAGAACCCACAGCATCTTACCTTGCTGTAGCAAGTAACTTGTCTAGGGAACAGTAATTCTCTTAGATTTTAGATTCAGTCAGGAATATAGTGAAGCTTAGTTTACATGCTGTTTTTCTTTATTTGTCTGAGTCTGTCCATCAATGTTCTTTTCAATATTTCCTGTGATCTGAACTCTGTGGTTTACTGTGAATATATATTCAGTATTTTATGTACTTTTACTATTTATTATTAAATATTTTTAAAACTTTTATTGTGGCTGGTCCTTGTAGAAAGTAGTTAATCATTGAGAGTGCTTATATGTATTTGGTGACACTGTGTGAGTCACTCCAGAAGGCCTAGCCATCTTGATGAACTACTACCATTTGTAAAAACCACAATCCATGAGACCCTTGTCCAGAAGAACACAGCTGCAGTAAACCTGAACGCGTTTTTATTATTAAATGAAGCGTTTTCGCCACAACTATGTTATGGCTTCATCAGAGGAATGTAACAACCGGGGAAACAACCCCAAGAAATATTCAAAAATCAGGAAATGACATATTGTCAACTTCCTGAAAACAGAATAATACAAAACATTGACGTATGCCATAATTTAAAAACCATGCATATGCACACATAACGTTAAAAGTAAACAATTTTTTGTAAAACTTAACTAAAAAATATATATATTCTTCTAAAACCTATGATACAATGATGAAACTCCCAATGGGAAAACAACCCTCTCTTAAATTAATACATATGAAAATTGAAAACAATACAGTTTGTACAATGCAGCAGGAAATTATTTTGGTGTAAATACAAACATAGTTTACCCCAATTCATTACAGTTTACAAAGATTACCACAGTGTGCCTATCTTAAATAGCTCCTTAGTTTCAGCACAGGAGTAATATTACAATTAATGTTAAGCCCAGGGTGCCGAAAAGCGTCTAGACGCAGCTGCCATTCTAATTCACGATTCTCCAATATGAGTGAGAATGGACCCCCCCCTGATTTTCAATGGCACATGATCTATAGCCATAAAGTGAAAGCTATGGCCCGGGTAAAGATCAATATGCTTGGCCAGTGCATTATCGCTCTTCCTATTCTTAATAGCGTACATGTGTTCGTATACCCGGTCATGGACCCTACGGTCCGTTTTGCTGATGTAGAAGGCGTGACAACAATTACACATGGCTATATAAATGATGGATTTACTCTCACAGTTCAATGGAAAGCGGATAGAATATTTTTTACCCCTAACAGTAAACATTTCACCTGATTTAACCTTATTGCAAAATTTGCAAAAACCACAAGGATACATTCCTTTCTGTTTGTTAAAGGTATATTGGGACATGTCCCTTTGTAACAATTCCTTAAGGTTACTAGCCCTTTTGAAAACAAATCTAGGTTCACTACCAAGCTTTTCCGCTAAAAAGGTGTTAGTGGCTATGAAGTGCCAGTTTTTACGTATTATGGATAAAATACCTTTAGAGTTCTTACTAAAAGTAGTAATAAAACTCAAAGAAAAATCACATTCTTCGCCTGGTAAAGATGTTTCCACTGTTAAACTAGTGCTGATATTCAAAACATTGACTCCCCCGACATCAGTAGGGTCAATAGAGATGGAAACTGATTGGGCTAGTAGAGGTTTATAAAAGCCATTAGTCCTTTTTCTGTCGACTTCTTGAATCAGGTCAGACAGTAATGAGTCAGGATACCCTCGATTTATAAACAATTCTCTCAACAATTCACATTCTTTTCTAAAGTCACTCATAGTACTGCACATTCTCCCTGCCCTTACCAACTGTCCCTTTACTATGGAACGTTTCTGTTGGTACGGATGGAAACTGGAAAAGTGCAGGAAAGAATTGCAGTACGTAGGTTTCCTAAAAACTGTTGATGTTAGAATGTTACTTCCAACGTCCTTCACTAACTTAACATCCAGGTAGTCTATCTCGGATGATGAGAAATTGAATGTGAATTTTAAAAACTCTGTTGTTGAGTTCAGAACATCCACAAAAGCTTCAGCATCAGACTTAGAGCCCCTAAATAATATAAAGATATCGTCAAGGAACCTGGTATAATATTTCACTGGACTCATCAAGCCAGATATCTTATGTAGAAAATTGGCCTCCCATTAGCCCATGAAATAATTGGCAACGCTCGCCCCACAGGGCGAGCCCATCGCGACACCTCGTTTCTGAAGGAAGAATTCACCATTAAAGGTGAAATAGTTGGAAGAAAGGACAATGTCCAATAATTCAGTGACCAAATCCACTTCCAACCTAGAACCTATGTTCAATTATATTGACATCACCTTACCAAAAATTCCTGTCATGTTTGGAATCCCTAAGATTCATAAGGACATCAATAATCCTCCTATGAGGGCCTTGATTGACGGGAGGTCATCTATCACTTACCCTTGTTCTAAACTCATTAACAACATTTTGGTTAAATATATTAAATCTATCCCTAGTATTTGTAAGGATTCCTGGTCCTTTTTGGGCAGCATCAATGGTATACCGTTTGACGTTGAGAACAATTTCTTAACCATTGATGTGGCAGACCTATATACCTCCATTCCACACCAGGAGGCTATAGAGTGGATAGGCCTATCACTTAAGGACTTTGGGGCTTCTAGGTTGGAAGTGGATTTGGTCACTGAATTATTGGACATTGTCCTTTCTTCCAACTATTTCACCTTTAATGGTGAATTCTTCCTTCAGGAATGAGGTGTCGCGATGGGCTCGCCCTGTGGGGCGAGCGTTGCCAATTATTTCATGGGCTACTGGGAGACCAATTTTCTACATAAGATATCTGGCTTGATGAGTCCAGTGAAATATTATACCAGGTTCCTTGACGATATCTTTATATTATTTAGGGGCTCTAGGTCTGATGCTGAAGCTTTTGTGGATGTTCTGAACTCAACAACAGAGTTTTTAAAATTCACATTCAATTTCTCATCATCCGAGATAGACTACCTGGATGTTAAGTTAGTGAAGGACGTTGGAAGTAACATTCTAACGTCAACAGTTTTTAGGAAACCTACGTACTGCAATTCTTTCCTGCACTTTTCCAGTTTCCATCCGTACCAACAGAAACGTTGCATAGTAAAGGGACAGTTGGCAAGGGCAGGGAGAATGTGCAGTACTATGAGTGACTTTAGAAAAGAATGTGAATTGTTGAGAGAATTGTTTATAAATCGAGGGTATCCTGACTCATTACTGTCTGACCTGATTCAAGAAGTCGACAGAAAAAGGACTAATGGCTTTTATAAACCTCTACTAGCCCAATCAGTTTCCATCTCTATTGACCCTACTGATGTCGGGGGAGTCAATGTTTTGAATATCAGCACTAGTTTAACAGTGGAAACATCTTTACCAGGCGAAGAATGTGATTTTTCCTTGAGTTTTATTACTACTTTTAGTAAGAACTCTAAAGGTATTTTATCCATAATACGTAAAAACTGGCACTTCATAGCCACTACACCTTTTTAGCGGAAAAGCTTGGTAGTGAACCTAGATTTGTTTTCAAAAGGGCTAGTAACCTTAAGGAATTGTTACAAAGGGACATGTCCCAATATACCTTTAACAAACAGAAAGGAATGTATCCTTGTGGTTTTTGCAAATTTTGCAATAAGGTTAAATCAGGTGAAATGTTTACTGTTAGGGGTAAAAAATATTCTATCCACTTTCCATTGAAATGTGAGAGTAAATCCATCATTTATATAGCCATGTGTGATTGTTGTCACGCCTTCTACATCGGCAAAACGGACCGTAGGGTCCGTGACCGGGTATACGAACACATGTACGCTATTAAGAATAGGAAGAGCGATAATGCACTGGCCAAGCATATTGATCTTTACCCGGGTCATAGCTTTCACTTTATGACTATAGATCATGTGCCATTGAAAATCAGGGGGGGTCCATTCTCACTCATATTGGAGAATCGTGAATTAGAATGGCAGCTGCGTCTAGACGCTTTTCGGCACCCTGGGCTTAACATTAATTGTAATATTACTCCTGTGCTGAAACTAAGGAGCTATTTAAGATAGGCACACTGTGGTAATCTTTGTAAACTGTAATGAATTGGGGTAAACTATGTTTGTATTTACACCAAAATAATTTCCTGCTGCATTGTACAAACTGTATTGTTTTGAATTTTCATATGTATTAATTTAAGAGAGGGTTGTTTTCCCATTGGGAGTTTCATCATTGTATCATAGGTTTTAGAAGAATATATATATTTTTTAGTTAAGTTTTACAAAAAATTGTTTACTTTTAACATTATGTGTGCATATGCATGGTTTTTAAATTATGGCATACGTCAATGTTTTGTATTATTCTGTTTTCAGGAAGTTGACAATATGTCATTTCCTGATTTTTGAATATTTCTTGGGGTTGTTTCCCCGGTTGTTACATTCCTCTGATGAAGCCATAACACAGTTGTGGCGAAAACGCTTCATTTAATAATAAAAACGCGTTCAGGTTTACTGCAGCTGTGTTCTTCTGGACAAGGGTCTCGTGGATTGTGGTTTTTACTGGTTTTATTTCTTCTTTTTCTTGGTTTGTGAGTTTTTACTACCATTTGTATTAGTATTAATATTACACAGTATAATTAGACACCCTTTGTTCAGAAACTTATAGTACTGACTGGTGACAGTGAATCTAACTTATAATCTGTGCAAAGTTAGTAGAGTGAGCAATCTGTGCCAGCCTTTCCCAGGTGTGTATGTGAAAATTAAATCTTAAAAAGTGTGTGTGTCATCTACTTGGGGCAGGGACACAAAGTACTTGGTTTGCAGAGAGGGTGCTGGAGGGCTTGGCTTGGACACTTGGTTGAGGACCTAACCCTACTGCTGTACCAGTGGGAATCTTATTGGGGACCTGGAGGGGGACAGATATAGAGACATTCAGATCCCGGGCTGAGTGTGTTCTCTGTGTGCTCTTAAGAGAAACTGTACTTGATGCAGAGAGGTCTGAATCTGGAAATACTGAGTGTATCCATTTGTATTCCAACTGCATGTCCCTCTCCAGTGTCAGTGGTGAGGATTCAGGTTCCTTGATTAGTAGCCCAGAGTGGTGACAACACATATTGGTAGCCATCACATATTGGTAGCAGTGGTGGGCATCAAAGGCTTCATGGTTTTGCATATGACAGTAGTCGAGCTGATGGGCCGGTAATTACCAGAGTCAGTGGTGGGGCCCCCCTTGTGGAGTGGCATCACTACTGCTTTATGCCAAACTTCAGGGATGAAGTTTGTGGCTAAACTCAAGTTGTAAAGTTTAAAGAGTGGTTCTGCTAAAGCATGCTTAGTACTAGCCTGGTAAATTATAAGTTCCCATGGAGGAAGTATTTTTAGAATTTAAGAGCACCTTTAGTGCATGATCTCTGGTGATGATGGGGGTCCAAGGGCTTCAGGGATAAGTGGGCTTTGAATAGTAATTTCCAGGGTAATGTTGGCAATGAATCTGTTAGCATTGTCTACTGGGTCAGAGTAGGTGCTGGCATTGTGAATAGGTTCTGAGCAATGTTGGATTTTATTTATTAAGCTCATAGGAGATTATTGGGCTGACAGTTCAAGAACCCTTACAAGCCTAGCCAGTTTTACCCAGATTTTACCCAATTTTCTATCCCTATGGGAAAGATAACAAGGATCAGCAAGCAGGGTTTTGAAAGTTTTTACAGACTACCTCTGACCATAATGGACATGAGTTCCTACCCAGCAGTGATTTTGTGATTTCTCATCCATTGGGCTCTCTCTTTTTTAATTTATCCAAATCTTTTGGGTTTTTAATATCATTCTGGGAATGGACCCCATTCCTAAGTCAAAGTATGATTAAAGTTAATGAAATTAGTATTGTTTCACTCTTTGATGTCAGCCAAAAGTGCTCTTCACAGCACCTGCAATGTGCCTAGTAATGACCCCTTCTGTAATTCGTATGTAGTTACGTGTATTGAGAGCATATCAAAATATGATGGTAGACTCTTTTTTTATGAGAGCCGTTGCTCCTACTACAGTTGGAACTATCTGGGTATCCTTCTTCCACATTGCTCTTGTTTCTGCTTGCAAAGCCTGATATTTTATAACCTTGTGTCTGTCTGAGCACAGGATACTGTAATCACTGGGTGTGGCAATTTCAATGATCAATGCTGCTCTTGTCTTCTTTTCTTGGACTACTATATCTCGTTTTCTAGCATCTATCTTTTGAATTGTTGGTAATGGATGAGCTCATGTGATGTAGACTTCATCATTTTCTAAGATGCTTTGTGGCTCATGTTTCTAGTGTTTCTCAGTCATTTCAAAACCATAATGTTTGCACAATCCAAGTGCAACAGTCTTGCCACATTATTGTGCCTTTCAGTGTACAGGCCCTCTGCCATTAGTATGTCGCAACCAAGAAACGAGGTGTGCAACTGTTTCCTGTTTGGTTTTACAAAACCTACATTTATCTGTTTCTCCTACATGTTCAATGGACTTTGTAAGCAAGCGTGTATATAGTCCACTGTCTTGGGCTGACAATATTAACCTTTCATCTCTTGGTTTGAATTCACCTCTCCTTAAGCATTCCTGCGTTCATTCCTAATCAATATGAGGTTCTTCCAGAAATTTTCTATACTTGTCAATATATTTATGATTTTTCTACATTTCTTGCCTTTTCATCTGGTCCTTCACCTTATATTCTTTCTTTTGTTTTTTGGCACATTCAGTTGCTGTCTGCTTTTTATCTACTTCTGGTTTGATTTCCATTCCTGGTTGATGGCGATATGCTTCTGCTAGGTTAAGCATAGAAGTCATCTTAGATTTATTCTCCTCATGTTTCAAAACATTCACTACGTTTGGGTCTTGTGAGGTCAGCAGATATGTGTGAAGTCCCACAATTGCAGATCTGTACATGTAATCAATTTCAAGGAGGCCCATCCCTCCTTCAGAATGAGGAATATATAATCTTGGTATGCACTGATATTTATACGTCATCTGATGAGCATGAAGCATCCTACTTGTTTTAATATCTAATCTATCCAACATATTTTGGGACCCATCAATCACTCCAAAACTGTAAGTTAGGACAGGCACAGCAAATTGGTTTATAGCTTGGATTTTGTTCCTAGACATCAATGCTGTTTTTAGGATTAATTTGCCTTTTAAAGTATTCCTTACTAAGTTTTGTATGCATTTGTTCATGTTTTATTGTTGATCCTTCATCAATTCCCAAATATTTATACACTCCCTCGTGCTCAAGTTTTTTTATATCACATTCTTGTCCCAAACTGATGTCTCCTGGCATTGCAGTTTTCCTGCTTTAAAGGTTGCTTTTGCACATTTATCAAGGCCAAATGACATTCTAATATCATCTGAAAAAGTTTTAACAACCTGAAGCTGTGCTTTCAGTTCCTCGCCTGATGAGCTATACAGTTTTAAATCATCGACAAAGAAAAGAGAAGTCTTTAGACTTTGTTGTTTTCTAGGAGCCACATTATAGCCATGGCCTAAGCTGTTCAGTAAATAGCTTAATAGGTTAAGGGAAAGACAGAATAGTAATGGTGATAGAGAGTCACCCTGGTATATCCCCCTTTGAATTTTTATCCCTAGGATAGTAATTTGTCTTTTATCATGATTTAATTGCAAAGTAGTCTGCTATTCTTTCATGGTCACTGTAACATAGTCGATCAGTGTAGGATGTATGTTATACATTTTAAGCACTCTTTTATCCATGAATGTGGGATACTATCAAATGCTTTTTTGTAGTCAGTCCCTGCCATACTTAGATTCTTCCCCTTTTTACAGTTCTCCACTATGACTTTATTTAACATCAGATGATCCTTTGCTCTATATAACTTTCTTTTATTGCCTTTTTGTTCTACAGACATCATTGAATTTTCTTCTAAATGACTATAAACTCTGTCGGCATCAATTCCTGTGTATAGTTTATACGTCGTTGGTAGGCAAGTTATTGGTCTATAATTTTTGGGGTAGCTTGCAGGTTCATTCTTAAGTAGGAGCATTGTTTTACCTGTTGTTAGCTGGGTTGGTGTCTGTTCGGGATGCGGATATAAATAGTTCTTACTCATGGCTAAGTGCAAAGATGTTAATACTTTTAACCAAAAGTTAGACACTGCATCTGGGCCTGGTGTTTTCCAATTAGAGGCTTTTCTTAACTTTGTTTCAATCTCTCTGGCTGTTACTTCATCCCATTTCATCTCTAGTACCTTTAAACTTCTTATTCTTTTTTTTACTTCTTTTATCCATTTAGCATCGCTGTTGTGTTCCACAGGATCTTCCTAAATACTTCTCCAAAATGCATCTATTTCTTCTTTTTTTTTTTTTTGGCTATCTTTCAATTACTTTTACCTTGTTTCCCAGTTCTCTATAAAACCTTTTTGGGTCATTACTAAATTACTTATTTTGTACTTTTCCTTTATTACTATCTGTGTATCTTCTAAGTTTTTCTGCCTGTGCTGAAAATTTTAGTTTGTTATTTACAATTGTTGCATGATGGGTGACCACGGTGGTGCAGCGGTTAGCTTTGCTGCCTCACAGCAAGAGGTTCTCCGGTTCGATTCTTGGCTGGGCTGCCTTCTGTGTGGAGTCTGCATGTCCTCCCTGTGGTTACGTGGGTTTCCACCGGATGCTCCAGTTTCCTTCCACATCCCAAAGATATGTGTAGGTGGATTGGACACTCTAAATTGGCCATAGGCATGAGTGTGTGCATGTGTGTGCCTTCTGTGGAAGGTTGGGCGCCAGGCTGGCAACTCAACACTGTAAAACTCCACTGCCAATCATGAGCAGACAGGTGATCCACTGTGGTGACCCCTAAATTGGAAAAGCCAAAAGAAGAAGATTTACAATAGTGCATGATACATCCTGGTCTGTTCTAATACTGTACACTGCTTTTATCACATCAATCTTTCTTAGTATTTTTGTTGATCTATTCCCTCTTCTATAGTCTTCTAATAGTGACACTTCTTGTCTTAATTGCATTATATTTTTCTCTGTTCGATACTTCCATGATGGTATTCAATTTTTCTCCTTCATTTGCCTCACTACACTGTGCTCTTGTGGTAGAACTTTATCAGTTATTAATTTAGCTGTACAGTAACATATCCTGTTTGCTTCTGTTATATCGCATAGATCTCTATGGACAGTCCTAATCACTGTGTTCATTTGTTTTATCAGACTTCTGACTTTTGGGGTTTTACTGACCTTCTGCAGTCTATTTCTTTCATTGATTTTAATATATCTATCTTTGTCCATTAAATCAAGCAACTTTTCCCTTAGTCCATTTTCTTCCAAACTAAGAGTGCATCCTTTGTTGTCCACTACCTGCGCATTCTATAGAAAGTTCTATAGCATCCTCCTATTGCACCTTATCTTCAATTTCATCCTATGCCATCCGTTGCTTTGTCATATCGGAACTCACTGGCCTATCACTCCTCAACATTGACTGCATCAGAGTTTCCACAGTCTCCTGTCCCTTCCCTTGCTGTCTAGCATTAATTGAATATTTATACTGGTTTCCTGTGAAAGGCTCCAAAATATCTTGATATGGCACCTGACCAATTGTTTCCTTTTCCATTGGTTTCCCCATAATTTGGATATCCATTACTTTATCCTGTTGTGGTGCTTTCTGCATTAGATTTTCTACGCTGAATAATTCACTCTGCAGGTGCTCCATAACCTCAATTTCTATTTCTTTAACTTCTCCATTACTGACCTCCTTTTTTACTTTTCCTCTTTGCCTTCTTATTTTTTGTATTGTAAGATTTTCCATATCTGGATTCCTTTGTCTGTATTGCTCTTCAAATATCTTTGGTGCTGCTCTTTTTGTATTGATTAGTTTTGCTTTCTCCTTGGCATAAATATTACACCATATTAAATCTCTCTTTCTCTCCCATGTCCATATTTCTTCTTCAGATGTCTCCTGATCTTCCTGCTTCTCCTTACTTTGGGGACTCACTCCATCATGTTTTGATGCAGTCTGTGTTAGACTTTCTACATTAAATCCTTCACTCCGCAGGCACCCCATAATTTCAACTTCTATTTCCTTAACTTCTGCTTTGCTAATCTTTTTTTCCACATTCCATCTTTGTGATATTAATTTTCATATTGTGAAATTTTCCATATCTGGATGCCTTTGCATATATTTCACTTCAGATAACTTTGTGACTGCTTTCTCTATATTAGTTAACTTGGCTTTCTCATTTGCATAAATATTGTATCATATCAAATCTCTCTTTCTTTTCCATGTCCATATATCTTTTTTACACTTTTCAAAAATGTCTCGGTTTTGTTGTTTACATTTTCGCACTTCCTGTGATGCTTCGTTTTCTAAGCAGATCAAAGTTTCTTGATCTATATACTGTTTTTCAAAAATCTGTTGTATCAATGAATTCAATTTCTTAATTGAAGCTTCTAACAGTTTTTCCTGTGAAAGTATTTTTCTTTCCTCTAATTTATCTCTTAATCTCTTTGTATATCCCCTGTCTTATAATTCCAGGCTTTTTGCATAATAGTAGCAAAGTAGCAATGCATAATTTCTTTCTTCTCCTCAATAGTCCACTCTGTTGTCTTTATGGCTCTACTTGGGCCTATCTGTTTTTGTGATTTTTGTGGGCGGCTACTTCTTTCTCCCACAGGGGACCAGATTGGGTTTGAAGATGTTCAGGGAAGGGCTGTGCTTCAAGTGAATAGAAATCCTATTCCAAATAAGGGGCAATCTCTGGAACACATATTTGTTTCTCTAGCATGACCAATTCATGTCAGAGATCAGGTTTAAATCCTTGGAGTGGGTAACCCTCATGTAGTTAGTTTTGTGAATATGCAACATTTCCATCAGGGCTAGGTCAGAGACTGCCTTGTAGGTCAGGCATAGATCACCCATCAGTAAACAGTAAGAAACTAAATACAGTGATAAGGATTTTAATCAGTCCACATATGACATGTTGGTTATACCCTGTACTTTTTTGGTAGAAACCTCTGAGGATGCTCCAACTATTGCAGGTGCCTGGTGAGGTACATGCCAAAGGGTGCATTGTACTTGATTATTGGTCTGATGAGGGACAAGTACAGTGGTACTATGACATCCTTAGATCTGGATGCCATGCCCTTACTTATAAGCTCAACCTCTCAGAAGGATTTCCTCACCACCGTGGGGACATGGTGGTCGATATTCAAATTACTATCTATCTGAGTAACAGATCTCTCATCACTGGGTTCATTCCTGGGAGGAGTGCTATCAATGTTGTAATTTGCAAGGGTATTTGATTTTTCAAAGGATATTATTATGCACTTCTTTGCATTTAGTTTGAAGCTATAGCTCTGACACCTGTCATTAGTCTGTGTCAGTTCTTTCTGTAGGATATCAGCATCATTTGTAAGTCAGTGATTCCCCCAACTTGCAGTCATCAGCAAACTTGGTCAGCCAAAGGTCATCTACATTTGCCTTGACATCTGAGAAGCATATCCCAAACAGGAGGGGGGGCAGCATTGGGCTCTGTGGTATTCCACTGGTGACTGACCTCTTGCTGCATATGGATTCCCCAGACTCTAATGACATGTGTCCTATCCGTGAGCCATTTGGTTATCCATCTGGTGATGTAGAGGTTTATGCCCAATTTTGTGAATTTATCTATAATACCCAAGTGGGGTATTGTGTCAAATGCCTTGGCCAGGTCAAGGTAGGTGGCCTTGGTAACTTTCTCAAAAAGTCCACTAGTCTGACCAGCCAGGACCTGACCTTGACAAATCCAAACTGGGCTGTGTCTAGAGTCTGGAGATTTTTTATGTCATTAATCAGGTCCATAATTATCCTTTTCACAGACAGCCTTGCATATGAGGCTAGTCAAACATATGGGTTGGTAGTTTCTGGGGTCCATTGATGGTCCCCACTTGTTTAGAGGGATGACTGTTGCTCTTCTACACTGTACTGGGACAATGTATTTCTGGAGACTGTGGTTAAATAGAGATCCAAGTGGGTCTGTAAGGTCATGTCTCATGTTATTTAACAGGCACCTTAGGATTCTGTCAGGGCCCATTAATGCTATGTCTCTAGCTTTAGGGAGTGCAGTGATGACCTGATCTTTTGTGATTTTATTGGCCAGCAGGTTTCTGTTTCTTCTGTCTGAGTATAGGTAGTGCTATCTGCAGCCATCTCAACATTGATGAGTGTTTCTCTTAAGATTCTGGACATAATTAAAAAAACTGCTTTGTGGTTATCCTTTGCTTGGGAGGCTATTTTTGGCTCGTATTCAGCTACTGAAGACTTGACTTGTTCCCTGATTTGCCTGTTGAGACTAATGATGAATTCTTGTCTCTGTTGTGCATATCCCACTTACTTCTTGACAGGAATTTCTTCCTTCTGTTGTATAATCTATTTATGCCAGGGGTCTGTCAGGATGTCTTATTTTTCCAACTAGACCTGAGTTTGGTTCAGTCAGGTGCTGCCATTTCTATGCAGTTGTTTAAGTGGTTGTAAAGGGCCTTCGTGTATACTTCTGCATAGGTTTCTATGGTTTTGGAGTCAGGGGAGTTTAAAATTACCTATGCTATCATTTAATAGAAGGTAATTTGCCTTGGAAAAATTCTTTAAGGTTTTAGGGTTTAATGGGGGTTACATTTATTTCAAAGGAGACCAATTTATGATCTGATCTAATCAAAGAGGACATTAAGCTGGGGGGGGGGTTGCAATGCTCCCCCATGTTTGTGAATACTATGGCAAGTATATTTGAGCCCCTAGTAGAAGTGCAGACCAGCTGTTCCAGAGCATTTGCATTGACAAAGTCCAGGAATCTCTGAGCCTACATGTTAGTGGTCATGTATGTTTCCCAGCTTATGAAGAGGTAGTTAAAATTACGCACAAGTAGTGTGTTGGGCTGAATGGTAACTGTTACTAATAACTTTAGGTATGCTGAGTGGTTTTCATGGTTCATGGCTGGGGACCTGTAGCGAAGATATGGTGGGAGATTTTGCCTATGGTCACCTGGACAAGGAGTAGCTCAAGTGAGTCATCCTGTTTTACCAATCTTGAGATGTGATTGTTTTTATGTAAGTGGAAACACCTCCTAATTTTGTTTTTTTCCTTGTCAGAGGGTGGTCTGAATGTGTAATAGTCTTTGTAGCCTTCATCTGCTAGAGTGCTTTCGGCAGCCTTGAGCCACATCTCTGTAACTACACAGATGTCAGCATTCTCCAGGTTGAGGACAGCTTCCAGGGAGTGCATTTCTTTGTTAAGACTCCTAGCAATGAGCAGTAACACCTTTAGCTGGGCATTAGAAGACTCTATTATATTGGTAGGTCTGTTGATTTGGCACTACCTAAAAAGGCACTATGGGGGTGGCTAATGCCTTGGCTAATATTCGAAAGCCTAGCAGAGACAGGTGCAGACCATCACTGGCAAAGCAGAGTGGTCCATCAGTCATGCCATCCCAGGCTGACAAATGCTTGATACTCTTGGAATGACAGTAGCAGCTAAGCCAATTATTGCTGTTTGTATTGTGGTATCATTTTTGGTGAGGGAAGAATGCTGCTCAATGCAAGGCTGATCTCCACCTGTGATATGTATTCAAAGAGGTCCATCATGTCTCTCTTCATATAGTCCATGGAGGTATATCTCAGGCCATTCATACCCTGATGGACTATGACTGAGTCCTACTAGTAGTTGTGGTTGAGTGACCTGAGTCCCTGCATGATCTGGTGAATCCTGGCCCCTTACAGGCAACTGACTGTAACCCTCTCTTTATCCAACCTGGTGAGGGGTATCTGTATGCCTCATGATAGAATCACCTCTGACCAATATGTCTGAGTGTGTGGTGTTTTGCCTTAGGTGCTTGCTTGTGGAGACACTGTGATGTGGATGTTTATGTGTAGTGGTTGGTGTTGACTTGATTTTGTTTGCAAGCTGTTTCTAAGGGCAACATATGGAAGGTTTCAGAGGTTTTGGTAAGCTACTTGTGAGCACCTTCACATATGTGGTTTTATGCCTCAAGGCCTTATTTAGTGAGGGAAATGATGCTTGTGTGTGCTGACAACCTGTTTGTCATTTGATTTGTCAGTATAGGAGAGTTGTGTCTCACTGTTCATAGTGTAACTACATCTCTCACATACTGTGTTTGATTGTTCCAGGATTAAGTGGTTGTCAGTATACATGAGACAAATGCTACATTGCCTCAGGATGCCCATGTCCACCAGGCTGGCCACAGAGATAGCAGGAAAGTGCCTATCCATGGTTTCAGGCTTTTTTTACTATGGGTTTAACCAGGGAGAAGGGAGGGTAGATATAACTGGACTGGGATGGCATTACATGGATGAAGAATGGGTGCTATACTCAGCATGAACTGCAGCTATCCAACAAGGTAATGCTGCTCTGTGAGTAACTAGAGCAGGAAAACTGAGGAATATTGCAAATATAATTATTCTAAGAGAAATTTTAATTTGAAAGTGTTTGCATCTATATGGGGCACTACTGCTGCTGCAAGGAGACCAGCTTAGTGTAAACACTGAGTTTATAGTGAATCTTAGGTTTATTAATATAACTAAAGGATTTGTAGCTGTCTTTGGTTTCAGATGCTAACTTCATTTCATGGGCTGCCTTAGCATTGTTCATATTTATTTTTAAGTTTTTAGTAAATTTTTAATGTTAGCCTTGATTTGAGGATCCTTAGATCTGCTGTGTATGTTTCAGAGTTTTTCTTTTTTTATTAGAGTTTATTTATGTTGGCAGACTACCAGGATGGTTTGCTTTTAAACTCCCCATTATGTTTAAATCTGGTAGGTATTATCAATCCTATACATTTATCTCAGTAGATACCAAACTCTTTTGTATAGCTTCTTGCTGAGTTTGTTTCCAAGGTTATGCTGGAATGAGTGAATCTTGAAACTTCATCATAAAATTTAATGAGATTTGTATATTTAAAATCACTGAATTCTGAGATATTGGTATCTTCTGTTTTTCTAATAGTGAAGGTCCCTAGTTTATGATCCAACTTAACTAGGAAGGAGATACCCAGGGAGTAGTGCATGAATAAGCTATATTCATAAGGCTCATGTCAAGAATGAATGCCATCTAGTGGATGTGGTAATCTGTTATAGGGAGCTTTTGTTTATGAAATCAAGTGAGAACTTTTGGGTGTATCCTACATTTAGGTATTGGCACTCCATTTTATTGATTTGTAGTTAAAGCCTACCAAAATAATGAAGTTTTTGTTTATAGGGAGTTCATTGATTACATCTAGGAACATTGCATGTTATCAGGGGACACAGAGGGTGTCCTGTAACAGGCTATAGCCAAATAGTTGGTTTGGTTTAGTGTAATTTGGATCTCTGTGATCTCTTTTTGTCTGTCCCTGAGGATATACCTATAAGAGATATAATCCCTAACAAATATGGAGGTACTACTACAGTTACCGTCAGAAATGAAACCATTGTAGGCACAAAACTTAGGTATCGAAGAAGTGCTTTCTGAACATTTAAACCAAGTTTCATCTATTACACAGATCATGGATGCACTCCAAATGCAGGAGAGCCTCAAGGTCAGGTACTTTGTTTTATATTAGCAGTGGTAATAACCCTCACGTAAAGGTGAAACTCTATGAAACAATGAGAAGCTCCATCTCAGGTTCTTTTGACTCATTATCACTCCACAAATTAAAGTCACTGCAAACCATCCAGTCAGTGTATTCATACATAAAGTGAATTAGGCTGTCAAAAAATTATTGCAGAAAATATCCCAGATGACTAGGTGGACGGCGCACCAGGAGAAATACAATTCACATCTTCCCTAAGGATGTCGTCAAAGCAGCTGAAATGTTTGGCATCCACCCATGACAATGAAAAACAAATGAACAACAAATGGCCACTCCACTACCAATAATACATCATATGGGATTAAAATAACACAGAGATCAGGAAGAACGGAGAACACTAAATGCAGTACCATATTTTCCTCCAAAATGGTCTCTGTGATTTCTGCCAGATCGTCAGTACAAACTAAATTGGAAATAATAATAGGTTATTCCAAATAGCTGTGGCATTAAAAAAGCACAGCTCCAGTCAGGGATTCAAGATGGCAGATATTGTCAATTGCTTGAACTCGACAGTATGACTCTCAAGGTACTGCCACTAGATCTGTTCCAGTAGTGCTTTATTTGGGGGGAATTGAGAAATCCTTTTCCTGACACAGCATCCCAGGTCTGGATGCATGAAAAATTAGTTCCTCCTGGCACCCACCTGATAACTCTGTCAGTAGGACATCCAAACGCAAACAGCCAAACAGGTAGAGAGCTAACAGAGATTCTCTGGGATAGGAGTCTCCTATTAAGCCAGCTGAAAAATTACTATAAAAGAAGCTTCATAGTTCTAAAGAATCTGAATTTGCCAGAATAATACAGACTCTGCTTTATACTGCTCAACTAAAACAATACTTCATTATGTAAATTAAGGAACCAAGCAATAAGCTGATAATTAAAGCAGAACAAATTGCTACAATGAATAAGTTAACCAAAATCAGATAAGAAGCAATACACCCATAAATAGTAAATAGTAGTCGGAAGACAAATTAAATGCTACTATAAGGTGACTTTACAATGTAATATGAAATTGTGTGCAACTGAACTTCAAGGCAGGAAAACACAATAAATCAAAGCCTTTCTATAAGCATGTGACAGTAGAAAGGACTAATACCCATACTAAAGTTAAGATGACAGCCACAGCTGCAGGCACCCCTGGATTGCAACTCCTGCGACA
This sequence comes from Protopterus annectens, assembly GCF_019279795.1. Classification (NCBI taxonomy): domain Eukaryota; kingdom Metazoa; phylum Chordata; order Ceratodontiformes; family Protopteridae; genus Protopterus; species Protopterus annectens. Next base: position 200,543,072 of record NC_056746.1, on the reverse strand, counting down.
CCGAGCCAAAACTCTTTTCTGTGGGCTTATCACTCAATAGGTGGAAGAATCTTGGACAAATGTTCAATGCAAAAGCAGTCATTAACCCAGTTCATCAATATAGTCCAAAATAGAAGTCTTATAACATGACAAACAGAGAGCCCATGGAAGAAAGCTAAAAAAATTAATCGTGGGCTTCCGATGCAAAAATGAAAAAAAGTTAAGTATAATGAAAAGTGTCAAGTGAACTTACCCACTGATTATTAGCCATACAAGGACATTAAAGTTCCAAGTTACAAACAACAGTTAGAAAGCAGCTCTCCAAAGTGTAAAAATAAACCTAGGAGTTTATCAGCTGATAGCAGTACAATAAATAGAATTTTAATTCTTATAAAGAGCCAAGCTGGATTCCTGACTCAAGCAGAAATAATAGCAAAAGTAGAAGAAAATCTAACCAAGCAAAACTGACCAAAGGCAGGACAGATCATATAGTATAGTAGCAAAAGAAACTCAACCACAACTCCAGTGGATGTATTAGGTGGTTAGAACTGAGGCACCAAAAAACTAGCATGGCAAGCTTTAATAGAGTACCTGGAAAAGTAGAACCCAATGCCATAGTCTTTACATCAGCAGTCAGAAAGACAGAAAATGTTTCAAATGATATGTCTTCTAATTCCATTAGCATTGCTGTAGAAGTAAATTGGCAGATGTGAAAAGAAGAGGTCAAGATTCCTCATAGAAATAAAACAGCTAGTCTTTAGTGAGGTAAAGTAAAATATACAGGTGCAAATCAGTGTTAAAACATCAGAAAGCTTAAATATCAAGATGCCAAGAGGACAGCTTAAATTAAAAAAATAAATAAAAAGCAGGCTGGGGTGTTCATACTGAAAGTGCATTAACAGTCATTGTAGCAAATGAGTCAAATCCAGAGTTTAAGATTGTTTAAAATAAAAAAAGCTCTCCTGTGAGGCTGCATGTTAAAATACATGTGGTTTATAACATTCAAAGTAATGGCAGACAATAACTGTTGTTATTGTTATTTCTGGAAACAGGGGTAACAAATATTATACTGGCAACTCCAAAAGTCCTTCTGACTGCAGTGGTCATATGTTCATCAAAGTTATTATCCACTAACATCTCTAGGTTTCAAATAGGGCAGTCAGCTTTTGTAGGTTGTCCCTCTGTTTTGTAATCAAATTCAGTTTCCCTTTTTTCCAACCCTACCTATGCTGCATTGTTTAGGAACTGGCATGCCAACAGGAGTATGTCTCATGCATTTATTTACTTATTTATTTGTTTACTTATTTATTTATTCATTTATTTATTTATTTTTCTTTATCTGGTAACTTGATAAGAGAACTGGTCCTTTTTGGACCCTTTCCAACCATGACTGAAGTCACAAGGACAAGGATAAGTATAATGTATACATAGAAACTTAGTGTCCCCAATGAACTGGCATGTTTTTAGGAAGATGGGAGAAAACTGGATTACTAAGAAAAAATGAAGACAAACATAGAGAGAACATTCAGCAAGCCAAACAGATGGTGAGTAAAAGTGAGGACACAGCTACGGGCTATAGAGTTAGTTATGAGATAGGTCTTACCACAGAGCTACTGTGCTTTACCATCTAACTTTAACCTTGTCATTTCTAGCCCTTTTTGTAATGTTCTTGCATCCATGGGAAATATAATTATATTGAAAGTTAGCCTCTCTGGTGGCATAGAGGGATAAAACCCTGACTATGGCCCAGCCAACCTGGGTTTGATGTGGTGGTTATGTGGGTACTCCACACAGCAATCCCTGATAGAGGCTGGGAACATCACATTGAGGGGACATTATCCAAAGATGGGACAGGACAGTGAACCCGGCTAAGCTGCTGCAGAGATGGGGTGATATATTGTACACCTCAGCTGCACACAAGTCCCTTGGATGGAACCACAAAACGGACACAATAGGAGGGGGGAGGAATGTGGTAGGCCCAAAAAAGGAGAAAAAAAAAACAGGCTGATTATAGCACCCAAGACCCCCAGAATGGCCTCAGATTCCATGACCAGCCCCAACTAAAATTTGAGTTAGTTCAAGAGCTACAATGATGCTGGCAGACCCAGTACAATGATGTGATACTGGGAAGGAAGACTATAGGATGACACATGGGAGTGAAAGGTGATAAAAATATGTTAAAGTTTACAGTTCTTTACATATTTAATAATTCAAGATTGTCTCCCTACCTCAAGATCAGAAAAAAAAATAGAGTCGGAGACATAATACAGAGTCTTTCAGAACATAGCTGGTCACATAAGCACAGCCTGAGAGAAGGTCTTTGACCAGAGTAATATTTATGTATATATTTTTATGATTCTGGTCCCGTTAGCCTCAGACAGAGTCTCCCAGTTCACATCATGTGGTGTGATATTCTGTTTCTGTTGAGCAGTCTGAATACAAAGACAGATGACGCTTGCAGTTTGCAATTCATGTCTGTCTCTTTAATGAATATCCTGATTTATCCACTGTCATAATATATTAGAAGTAGTCATAGACAAGTTATTTCATCTTTTGAGAAGCCACCAGAAAAACTTTTTTGGAGGCTAACTTGCCTGAGAACTGGAAATTGTTAATGTAGAATCTGATTTATTCTTAATGTGATGATATCAGGAAGTGTGATATGTGCCATGGAGAGTAGGGCAGGGTATGTGTAACATATGCCAGCATAGCTAGCTGGATTTTTGTAAAGAATTGTATGTCATTTTACTATAACACTGATTTATACAGACTCTTGTGTTAAAAATGCATTTGTAAAGTTGATTGTGTTAAAAATGCATCAAAAGTGGGTTCTGCTGGGCTGCTGTATGTCAGACAGTACTATTGTAACTGATTAAATGTATATGTTTTAACAGATAATTCTGGAGGGAAGTGGTTAATCTCAATTCATCTAATTTTGAAAAATAGGTTGAAAATTAAATGGTAGCCAAACAATGTAGAAAAAATAAGAAAAAACACACCAAACAGCCAGTACTTCGCAGCAAAAGTCTCCTTTATCTCCACAAGACCTGGTACCTCGGCATTTCGCCTTCAATGGATCACAATTCAATGCAAAACAATAGTAATTTTTATATACACATCAATTAGATCAATCATTCTATTAATTATACAATTAAATTCAAAAAATGGAGGGAAAATTTTAAATGCATATTTTTTAATGCATATTTTTTAAGATAATATCACAATATTTTACTGCAAAATTATTTAAATAAAATTATTGTATACATGTATGTATACATGTATATAATATATTAATAATTTATAATATAATTTTAATATAATTTCTTACACATTGTGAAATATAATGTGAATGTTAAAATTATATTCTATATCTTTAATAATTAATTAGTTCGTCAGATACCTAATTCCAAATTCAGACCAAAAGGTCTTAATGTATTGAACTTCAAGATCATCCTTGTTTCAAGTTCTAATAGTTTGTCACAAATGTTGTCACCCCTAGTACAATAAGGCTTGCCTAATATGCTGAATTTTAAACAATCTGCTTTTCCCTCATGCATCTCAAAGAAGTGCTTAGCAACTGGACTAGATAAATTTGAATTTTTGATGTCTCTTAAGTGTTCTAAGATTCTTACTCTAACCATTCTTTTTGTCTGCCCAATATACCACATATTATTGCAATTACACCCTAGTATGTAAACAACACCAATAGATCTGCAATTAAAATAGTGCATGGGGTTATGATTAATGTTATTGATAGATCTAACATTAATAATTCTGTCACATATACTACAAGAATTGCATCTAAAAGAACCCACATTAACAGCATGGACAGTTCTTTTTGTGGAAAGATTATTATTTAATATTTCTTTTAAATTCTTTCCCTTTTTGTATGAAAATATAATGTTACGTGGAAAAAGCTCGCCTATGAGCTCATCCTCACTAACCAAATACCAGAATCTTTTAATTAAAGAAACAAATATTTCGGAAAAAGCTGTGTATTTGGTTACTTAAAAATATATTTTCCACATCATTATCTCTTTCAGGCAACCCTGAAAAATGCATATGAGACTTCCTAAAACTTCCATGTTTGTTCATAACACCATTCATATTGGCCAATAATAACTTTTTATCATAACCCCTTTATGCAACCTCAGGAACACCTCATTTAACTCATGATTTAATTCAGATTCCATACTAGTATGTTGATGTATTCTTTTGAATTCTCCATAGGGCAAAGCTTTTAATAAATGGGGAGGATGCATGCTCGCATGCAAAACATGTTTACTGATGTATCCTTTCTGTAAGGTCTAAATTCAATGGTATTATTATTTATAAATAAGGTTAGATCCAAAAAATTAATTAGATTTCGATTAACCTCATAAGAAAAGAAAGATTATGTTCATTAGCATTCAATGATTCAAAAATTCACAAAATTCAAATATGTCCCCTTTGCATATAAAAATCAGGTCATCAATAAACCGCTTGTATAGGATGACCTTGTGTTGAAAAAATTGTGTGGGATAAATGAACTTTTTTTCAAAGGAGTCCATATATATCACAGCATAATTGGGAGCATAAGCAGCTCCCATAGCCGTTCCCTTTATTTGTAAAAATATTCATCATTGAATACAAAATAATTATGGGTCAAACAAAATTCTAAAAGAGAAATCAAAAAATTAGTCCTAGGACCTTCACCTAACATATTTAGAATAGCATCAAGTCCCCATCTAATATTAATGTTTGTATATAGTGATTTGACATCAATGGTCACCCAATAACAGTCACTGTCCCACGTGACCTTGTGTACTTCATTTATTAACTCTTGGGTATTACTAATGTGAGCACTAACCCTATTGATGTAAACTTTTAATTGAGAATCCAAGAAAACATTAACATTTTCCAAAAAAGACCCAATCCCTGACACTATAGGCCTACCAGGAGGCTCATAAGGTCCTTGTGTATCTTAGGTAAAGCATATAGTACAGGTGGGACAGGGTCCTTTATGTACATTTTCTTGACATCAACATTAGAAAAAAATCCTAATCGTTCTCCCCTTTCCAGAAGGTTTAAAAGTTCTTCATTATAAGATTTTAATGGGTCCCTACTAAGTTTAGTATATTCTTCACTATTGCAAAGCAACTTGTTAACCATAACACAATAGTCAGATCTATTTTGAATAACCCAATTACCCCCCTTGTCAGCACATTTGAATATATAGTTATTCTTTAATTTCTTAAGATCTTGTAAGGCCTGCCACTCTTCTTTG